>NC_040036.1:70686972-70767279 GCF_003713205.1 Coffea eugenioides
CTTTCACTAACCTCCTTGAGGTTTTGAAAATTACACTAACTTCCCTTGAACTTAAGATTTTGGTGACAAAATCAGTCAAACTCAGAAAAAGTACTATAAAAATGTATTTTGAGGAGTGAGATGACATTTGTTTCACATATGTCCTTTTTGCATTGTTCATAAGTTGTATTAGTAAAGAATGAAATAATTAGTAAAAGTCAGGGGATAGAAGTGAAATTTGAAAAGATGTAGCAGCAACAACAGCAACAACCTGAAGCAAGAATGATCTTTGCAACTGCTAGTGCAAGCTGCAATGACTATATTTTCTATCCTTTACAATCCTTACTATACTAAAAGCGTGAGTTGGAGTTGCTACAGTGCTCATGGACCGGTTATCCGGTAATTTTGAGCAACTTCGATGGCTTTTTCATAGGCAGATAGACTGGTTATGCTGTAAATTTCGACAATTCCAATGGCATTTCATAAGAATTTGTTTGGGCTTGCCCTCTTGCTCCAGAGTTCAGACGCTAGAATTCTTTCCCCTTTCCGTGGCATTTTTATATATGTGTCATATATAAAGCTTGATGCCCTTTACGGTGTTATATTGTTAGTTCTTTCTTCTTCTTTTTATTTTTTTTGCCTTTATTATAAAGGATAAAATGGATTTATTATCTAACAAAATAATAAAACAACAATTTTACTATAATTTCGAATCTTCCCATATTTTTACGTTCAATTTCTCCATGTTTATCTACTATATTTGACACACATTTCTTCAATTTTTCTTTATTAACATCACCCAAATTAAGTCCATTCACTTGTTTCCCCTATAATACTTCACTTTTATAAGAGAATTATTATTACAAATATTTTTATTCTAATTAGTTATACACACATCTGAGTGTGCCTTAATCACTATTATGTATAACGAGAAAAGAATTATTGAACATGTTTGAACTAATTCTTGATAAGAAATTTCAGAAAAGTAATGTACTATCCAACCTTTAGCTTTAGATACTTTTATTCGTATTTTCTTCATTCAGAGTTTTAATTTTTGTTTATATTCTTAATTAGGCTTCCTATAAAAATTGAAACCTAGAAATTGGAACATTCGATTTGTTTTCTTAGGGTTTGGGTATGTGTATGGTGGAAGTTGGACCAGTTTTGAGTGCTTCAACTTTTAGATATAATATGGCATATCCATTATTATCCTCTTTAATTCTCTTCGTGTAAGGCATTAATAGTGCAATATCATGCAAGCAAATTTTTCTTGCTGCAATAGAACGATGAAACTTGGCATCTTTGTGTTTGATTCACGTTGAAAGCAGCATCTTACATTTCCACTGTTTTGCATATGTAGCTTTACGAAATATTCTTTAATTATCTTACATTTCAACCAAGAGTTTCATAATATACAGTATACACTGAGTTTATTTGGATAGGAGTTTATTTGGATGATTTATTTGAGATAATTACTATAGCATATTTTATGATGTTATATATATGAGATAAAAAGGTGATTGAAATTTGTGAAGCAAATTATTTTTTCAAATCATTTCAATCCAAACATACTCACTATCATTTTTGGATACATGTCATATATACAAAAGTTGATATTAGAATTCAAATTTGGATTAAATAATATGCATTAAAATGTGAAAATGTATACTACCAATATAAACAAGAGGGTCCTCCTGTTTTGGAAAAAAAAATTTAAAAAATATGAAGGAATCCCGTGGCAATGTAAACATTTTTTCTTTTTCTTTTTTGCAAAAGGATAAACTTTCTTCATAAAAAAATATGCAATTTAAGAAATGGATTTTAGTTTTTAAACTTTTACAGTAGTCCCAATTTTTCTTTCCAGCATGAAAAAATGATTCTATAAATACATATTTTCGGATTTTAAACACGAGTTTGTTACTAAAAATATGAAAGTATCCCGTGGCTGTGTAAACCTTTTTCTTTTTTTTGCAAAAGGATAAACTTTCTTCATAAAAAAAATATGCAATTTAAGAAATGGATTATAATTTTTAAACTTTTACAGTAGTTCCAATTTTTCTTTCGAACATGAAAAAACGATTCTATAAATATATATTTTTGGATTTTAAACACGAGTTTGTTACCCCATTTGTAAAATAGATCCACCGCCTAAATTATGGGCAACTTCAGTGGCTTTTGCATTCGTGCTTCAGTTGTGTGCTTGGTCAACTTTGGTGGCTTTTGTGTTTGTGCTTCAGAGTTCAGACGTGTATTTGTATCTTCATCGTATAGTTGTAGTTGCTTGAGCTCCCCTGGTGAGTGGGCGGTGGGTGGTGTCCGAAGCAGTCTGTGGGAGCCGCACGAAGCTGTATTGCCTATGTAATCTTGAGAGACAGCCATCTGAAAAGCAATATATTGGATGTATTTCTTTCTCCAATTGAAGACCTGGATTTGGCGGTTTTACAAGGTGAAGTTTTCGCACTCTCACCTAGCTGATCTTGTTTAAACTTATTTCATTCTTGATTAGATACAAATAGTGTGTGCATAATTTTAAAAGTGATCAGCGTCACCATATTTATGATATTTGTATGTACTTGTACATTTTAAATGAATGCATCATTTATTTATAGTATCAAGAATTCGCAAAGATCTTAAGCCAAAGACTGACTATCTAAGAGAAAATTACAAATCAAATGAGTAAATGAGTAACAGCAATATTCAATTTACCTAAAGTCAAATTCTCCACATTTATTAACACCTATCATGTATTAAATATATAACCATTTTACATTAATCCACTTGCCTTCATTTGATCTTGATTAACATAGACTCAGGGCATCCTCACGCCTTGCGTGAGGCTGAAAAAACTAGTAGTATATAAAGGCATAACTAGCTCTACAAAACAATCAAATTATTAGTGTAAGCATCAAAATATGGGATAAAAAATTAATCTTTTTATTGTGGTTGGGAAGGTAAAAGTAAAGTATCTATGCAGAAAGCATACGCCCTTAGTCAACAAATCAGCAACAAAGACATAAATCAATTTTGTCTGGATACAAGATTCCAAAACAAGCCAGTCATTTTTCAAAAGCATATTATCTAACTTTTCACTTGAATAAGTTTACAAAATTGCATAGATCATAAAAAACATACAAACAAAACATCAAGTGTGCTCTCAAACCAAGATTTAATAGGATACATAAATATTAATTGTTCAATATCAGACTATCAAACCTCTGTATGCTAACTTTGTCTATTGCTGGTCATCAGACCATTCCCTAATTATGATGAAAATAAAATATTTGTCATGGTCTGCAATATATTAAGCGTCAAAATTTATCTATTTCATAGAGGGGTTGTATTTCTCATAATCAGCACTATGACGTCATGCTTTGGTACTAAGATGACAGCACTCAAATGTATAAAAAGGATGATTAGTATGTGATTGTTGCGAATTTGAGCAGAAAAAATCTTAGAATTTGCCTAGGTTTCTCCTACTTCCTCTTTCAATTTTCACGAAATCAAAGATGGTGTGTGTTCAATAAGATTCGATAGAAATTCTTCTCATATTCATCATTTCTTTTCTCTTTCTTTTCCTTCCATTTCTCTTGCTCATAAAATCCTTCTATGTAGATTGTATAAAGTTGTTTGTCATTGTCATTATTAAGTGATGTCAATCACAAAAATAACACCATCTTATAGTAGTAATTGGCACCATTTTTTGATTGCAGTTATGGTTGCTAGTTTGAGATGAAACGATTGTTATTCTAGTGTAATTAGGTAATTTCATTTATTTAGTACTCTAACTCCTTTTTTTTTTTTGGTCAAATACCCATTTGTAATAAAAGTATAATGTCTCAAGCAGAGTAGTACTCTAACTGCATCTCATGTAAGTAATGGAGCCCAAATTTCGAATAGGGGAGGTTATATAATTTTTGAAACTTTAGGAAAAGTTAGTGAAAGTGTTAGAAATATCAAGGGAGGTTTCTAAAATTATTCCCTTTAAATATGATCAGCAACGTCACCTCAAATCTGCTGGAGATGAATCTTTTAACCACTGAGTGAAGTGGATTGCCACTCAGTTACCACCCGTTTGAGTTTCAAAAATCTGAATCAACAGCCAACAGCCAACAACCAACAGCAATTTGGGCCGTTGGCCACCACCTTAACCTACAAGACTTAGTGGGGTGGAAGGTCAAGCGTTCAAATGTTACCTCCCACTATTTATCACTCTACGTGGTCTGCCAATTTAAGTGGCTTTTCAGACGAGTGTATAGTGCATTCGTTTGGACCGATAGATAATTTAGTCCCCTCTGGTTTTTCCTTAGGCCTATTCAGGTTCCCCCTCCCCTAATATAGATTTTTTTTTCAACACAAAGAGTATCCCAACTTTGCCAGACTAATCTCCCTGTGCCTGTGCACCCTGCCCCTCAAGGATACACAAGCGGTAGAGAGGTGAATCGAACACACGACCTCGAGATCTAATTAGGTTACCCCGAAATCATCCGAGCCAACTCCAAGGGGCCCTCCCCTAATATAGATAAGTGTAGGTCTATGGTGTCGAAAAAAAAATCCAAAAATCTGGACAAAGGAACTATTGCTGTTAAAGGCCACGATTTGCACAAAAAGGCGAGGAAACATAGAGGTGTGGTCTGGATTTTTGTGTTAAAATTTTGGATTCGGGCCCACTTGCCTTCTACATGAACAATGCTGTTTTTTTTTTTAATCTCTATAATAAATGTGTAAATAGTTGGTAATGAGTTGTAACATACATTACAAAATTCATATGCAACCCTAGTAACAACTGTTCCTAACCTTGTTCCTAATTTTCGTGAGTAATCTTAACGAGTTTAAAAGTAGTTTTGATCATACACTGGTTATCCAATTGTTTTAGGAAAGAATTGGTTTAGCAATTTAGAATAATGAGGAATTTTTTTCAACTTCTCCTGTTGGTTACACTGTAAAAGAGGTTCGGAAAATTGGATTATTTGAAAATAGGTTTTAGGAATATTTGTTTTAAAAGACTATAAATATACTCTGAATACACTTTCAATTTTTTCTATTTATCTTTTTATATTCCATGTATAAAGTTTAAAGAGTGCTGCAATGGTACATTTGGGTAGAAGATTATTTGCAATAATACTGCAACATTTTTTATGATGTGATATACGTGAGATAAAAATAGAGTTAGAAATATAAAAATATAGTTAGAAAATGTGTATGTGATGCAAACAAATTAATTTTTGCAAAAAAATTGTATCCAAACAAACCCAATTGTCTTTTCGAAAACCTTTTCCAAAGAATGCAATCTAAACAAAAAGTTTTCGATTACCTTTTGAATGTTTAATTCAACCTTCTGCAAAAATGAAATTCAACCTTTTGTTCTCAATTGATATTATAGTCTATAAAATTGTTTTTTTTCCTGCAAATATGTGTAACAAAATGTATACGTCAGCATGAATGCTTAACTTTGAAAATTATCTTATATTTGATTACAATCACTGGTACACCAAAACTCAGTCTACAAGTTGTAAATGCATCCCTTTTCATCTTTGCATGCAGTCGGTTAGAGCATTGCTTCAACAAGCTAATCTCTTTACTGTATACTTGTGCTATGTCTATACAATAGACGTCATAGAAAGGATAGTATAAAAAAATTTGCATATCACGTACATTTTTCAAATACTTTGCAAAATATTAATTTTTTTCAACAAAAAGTATAAAATATACAATAAATTTTGAATTTGAAATTCAACTTTTACATATACGTCATGGATCAAACGATATATATAAAATTTATTCTTATAAAAATTTAAAAAAAATTCACCACCCATCATCCCTCCCCTCCTCCCACCTCCACCTGCACTACCACCACCGTCCCTCCCCCTGCCCTTCTTTCCTCCCTCTCCCTCTTCCTCCCTCTCTTTTTCTCCTTCTTTCTCATTCCTTTCTCTTACTGCAACCAGCAATACTAGATCGCGATCAAAACCTGAAGGTTCTGATTGCAGCTAGATAGAAGAAAGGGAGAGGAAGGAAGAGGCAGGGAAAGGAAAGAGAGGGGAGGAGGGGAAGGGAGGAAGAGGAAGAGAGAGGAGAAGGGATGTGAAGAGAGGAAGAGGAAGGGGGAGGAGGAGGAAGAGAGAAGGAGAGGGAAGAGGAAGGAGGGGAAGGAGAGAGGAAGAGAGATGACAGCGATAGCTATGGAGAAGGAAGGAGGGAAGGGGCGGTAACGATGGTAGATGGTGATATATAGTGAGTGGTGGTGGGTAGAAGAAGAAAAAGTGGTAAGATTTTTTTTAAACGTTTTTATAAGTTGTATTTGATATGTGTGATATTGGAATTTTTTACTATAGATTCCACAAATAAATTTAGTTTGTGAAAAAATAGTCTAATCCAAACAGACTAGTTTTTTTTTTTTTTTTTTGTTCTTTGATATAAATAGAGTGAAACAGATGTTCTGTTTTATGGGTAAAACAAAATATAAATATGTTTGTTTTGTAATATAGTTCAAAATATAAAAAAGACAAACATATTTGGTTGAATTGTTTCTTTTTTTTCCTTTTACAGTAAGTAATGATTTACTCTCACACATTAATAGACCAATATATTTTCTACGATTGCATAAAATCAAGCCCACAAAAAATCATCAATCCTCAAATACCAGAATATTGTTCATGCCATTTTTTCTTTTGCTTTTTGTTGTTCATGTGGTAAGTTGATCGAACATCTTTGGTAATTGTATTTTATTCAAGTTCGAAGTCAAATGCTAATCCATCAAATTTCAACTTCAAATTCAACTTAGCACAAAACAATATCGCTTACGCCAAAATTGGATGGAATGACCACTTGTATGGAGCTTTTGTGAGTGGATTGGCACATTTGATACCCCAAAAAAAACTTAAATTACTAATAGTATACCATTTGAATAGTTTATTTTAACCATGCTTTTTGCCATTAACTCGACATATAATAATAATGTTAAAATAATCCTTAAACTCTAAATATATACTAATTCATTTTTATTTTGTTTAGATACAATCAATAATTTATGTAATTCTGTTAAGATAGTAAATTTGGTGCATGATTAACATGTCCAATATATGTGCTTCTTATATATATGAACCAAATTATCCGAATGGAGCTCGGTTGTTTAGAGCTTGTTTGAACTTAGTTCACTAATTAATCAAATCAAACATGAATAGCATTTTGTATTGGTAAAGTTTTAAATTAGGCTCAAGTTTAGCTTTATTAGTATGAAATTTAAAATTTAGATATAAAACTATTAATCCATGTGAAAGTGTTTCCATCTAGTTTGGTAAAAGTTTGCTGGCATTGGTTCAAAAAAATAAACAAGCTAAATTTGATGCAAATTCGAACTCGCAAAAGAAAACAAATAAGCTTACTCAGCTTGATTAGGCCTTTTACACTCCTACTAACAAGTTAATTATATGCGCATAGATATGGCTACATAGGTGAACATGTATGTATTTGAATGTACGTATGTCAATTTTCTTGTTCAAGAGGATCGGACCTCACAAGTTAAATTCCATCTAATTCAAACCGGTTTTGGTAATTTTTATAACTTTTGATATAACATCGTACGATTTAGGTGTAAATTTGAATTTGTCAACTCATATAATTAAGTTGGTCTAGATTCACAATTATACTAAAATTATACAAACTAATTTAAACTGAACAAAATTTTACTTGTAAGGCCCCGATTTTTGTTCAAAAGGCCCTCATAAATAATAAAATTACGGGTGCAAACCACATAAAAAGCAAGATTGCACAAAAATCATGATCAATTGACAATTTTTATATTTTCAATAGGGGTGTGAACCAAGACGAAGCTACTCTATATGGGCATGCGCCCCATTGAATGAATGAAAATTATAGTTTCAGTTATAAAGTTTTTTATACACTTTATTTGAACCCTACTAATTTATATATATGCCTCCACTGCTCGAAAGCAAATGTCCATGCTAGGTACTAAATTTAGAAACATTATATTTTTATCCTAAATAATTAGTTGAAAGTCTTTTACGCACAGACACGTACATAGTAATTAGTTCCCATGTAATTTGATAACATTTCTTAAATAAAACAACAAGTAATTGATGCAATTTAACAATATAATTACTACAAATAATAAATTTGATGCCATCGAGAGTTTAATTCAATGGTGAGAATTTTTATGTATAAACTTTAGTACTTTATAAATGATTTGTAGGACATTAGTAATCGAATACTTCCTAGTCCTTTTGGCATTGCTATATAAACATTATAACGTTCCTTTATTGTTCACACAACTAAAATAAGAGTCTTTTGTTTGTGCCTCCTCTAAAATCTTATCTTGGCTCCGCCACTAGTGTGAACAAATTGCATCAGTGAGTTCAGAATTTCTGTTAGTCGATTTGAGTGAGCTCCAACATTCATCACAAGGTAAACCATTGATTCACCTATAATAATTTCTTAAATTTCTCACGTTGATTGTCAATTTTGATGTTTTGGCTAGTAATATTGCAAGTCTTCCAATCAAACAAAAAGCTAACAAGTTTTCCAAGCCTTTTCCTTATAATCTCTGCTTGTATTAAGTATTAACTGGTAAATTAAATCTAGGCCAGGCTTAGATTGTAAGCTATTGAAAATAATTTAGAAAAAGAACAAAATGAATGGACATTAATCCTATTCTAGCTGATGCTAATCTGTCCCAAAAAAAAAAAAGAGGCTTCCATGCCAATTAAGCATTTGAAGCTAAAGCTAGGCCAGGCTTAGAAGACAATGGGAGTTGAGATTTATAAAGATACCAACGGGCCTGTTTGGAACCTGAGTTTTTTGGGAGTTTGTCTAAAAATTTACTGTAGTGCACTGTAGAAGTTTTTGAAAAAATTTTGTAGAAGTTTTTATAAGGTGAAATTTTTTTTTGTAAGGTACAAAATTTTGTAGAAAATTTTGTAGGGTGAAAAACTTTTTTTCCTTTTCTTTTTCTTTCTTTTTCTTTTCTTTCTTTCCTTTTTCTTTTCTTTCCTCTCTTCTCCTTCTCCTTCTTCTTCTTTTTTCTTCTTCTTCTTTCTTTCTTTCCTCCCCGTTACCTCCCAGCAGCAGTCACGCCCGCCACCCCTCTCCTCCCTTTCCCCTTCTCCTCCCGCCACCGTGACCTCCCCCCCCCCCGCACCTCCTGTGCCCTTCCTTCTCCTCCCGCCACCGTGACCTCCTCCCCCCGCCACCCTGTGCCCCTTCCCCTCTGCCAACGCGACCCCTCCCCCCGCCACCCCCTATGCCCCTTTCCCCTCTGCCACCGCGCCCTCCCCCACCAGCCCCCTGCCCTTTCCTCTGCCAGCATGACCCCTGCACCCCCTGCAGCTTCTCCGCCAGTCCCCCCCCCCGCCACTTCTCCCGCACCCTCTCTTTTCCCCAGCTTCTCCCGCCACTCTCCCTCCCCCGCTCATCCCCTGCCCTTTCCCCAGCTTCTCCCGCCACCTCCCCTGCGCAACCCCCTCCCCTGCCCTTTCCCCAGCGCGACCCCCTCTTCCCGCCACCCCGCGGATGGCGCTAAAATAGTCCCCAGGTTTCCGGCAAAAAGCATTGAGGAATTTACGGAACTTGGAACGCTTCATCGAGGAGGATTTGCTCTTCTGCATCCAATTGAATAAGGAAACCATCACATTGAATTTGATGTCAAAATCCTCCATTCTGGACTTTTTTGCTTTTTCTGGGCTATGATTTTTCTTGTTTGGTTCATGGGGTTCTATGTTCATTTTTTGTGTTTGAAAATGAAGGATTTAAAAACCGTCTGAAAGGGGGAGGGGGAAGGGGGCAGGGGAGGCAGAGGGGAAGAGGGGAGGGGGGAGGGAAAGAAAAGAAAACTTTGTGTATGGCCGGAACTGGCCGCCGGAATAGTAACCGGTGCCGGAAGTGGTGGTGGAGGTGGTGGCCGGCGGCGGAGGATGTGGTGGGTTGGGTGGGGGAGGAAAAAGAAAAAAAGTTTGAAGGGAAAGTTTTTTTGTGTATTTTTTAAAGTGTGTAGGTAAAAAGTTTTGAGAAGTTTTTTAGGGTTCCTGTAGCAAAAGTTGTTAAAAAACTAGTAGGTAAAAAACTTGGGCAAAAAACTCACTTCCAAACAGGCCCGTTGATATACTAATTATCTACTCTGTCAAGTTCTTGCCAGCTCTATGATTTATAAAGACCATGACATCAAATTTCAAGGTTAAACAGAATTACATTAGAAAAAGCTAGCATTTGTGTTTTTTATTTTTACAGAGAACTTAACAAAGTGAAACTATCATTATATTTTCCTAAATTATATGTAAATGAGGAAGTTAACAAGACGCTAAAAAGTGCAATCATCAAACAATTAAAACACAATAAGGACGTGCCAATCAACTTGTGGGACTTATCAAGTAGGAAATTAGGAATGAAAATTACGTATCATAGAGAAAATTTTTAAAACTCGAGTCTTAAGATTAATAAATGTATCCTCTTTCTTATTTGGAGTAAGGGATGAGAGTCTCTAATTAAAAGTAATTAATCCACTATTAATTTATGAGGAAATCTTATATACACTGACGGTTAGATATATAACACATATGTAAAATTTGAATTTCAAATTCAAATTCGAATTATGTGACATGCATCTAATGATAAAAGTATATACACTGTCAGTATATAGAAAATTAATTCTTAATTTATAAATAATGAAGATTTAAGAAGAAAATTTGTAGTAGCAATACAGCCAGTGCAATAGCTTGCGCTAATCACAACCTACCAATCATGGAAACAGAGGCGTAGGACTATCATCGTCACATGACGGTACTACAATTCCGGCTGAAAAATAGAAAACAAATTAAAAAAAGAACTAGAACTGCATGATTATGATGGGCAGCTAGCTTTCATTTGGCGGGATGTTTACAGGATCACCTATGCCAAGCTCTCATGCTGGCAAATTGCAAATGATGCATAAAAAATCTAATATTGAACAGTACCCATACAAATTGTAACCTTTTGAGTCCCCGTATTTCAGGAGGACCTCAAAAGTTGCCGGCTTTTGAAGTTTCTTCTGGGATTAGATTTATAAAAGCCGAATTCTAAACTTCTGTTTAGAAAAGGTCAAGAGAGAGAGTTCCCGTATCTCTATCTCTACTATACATAAAGCATGGAAGGGCGATGAACGGTGCATCCCAATTGATTGTGTCGGTTATATTGTGATTTCATTGCTCATTTTGTCCTTCATGGTCTTTTGGGAGCTGCCGAGTTGCATGAGGACAATTCTTCCGCTGTTCATTTTCATTTGCTAACTTTCTTTTGGACTATCTTGTCCTTTTGTCTTGGTTATCTTGTTATTTGCGGTTCAATTTTGGACATGTTCGTCTTTTTATCGCTTTGAAAGTCATAAGATCCCATGTTTGTCTCATCATTTTGCTCCCCACAATTTTGTCGGTGCCCTTAAACCAAGTGTTTTTTTTTGTTCTGATCATTTTGGTTCCCGCAATTCTGCCGGTGGCTTTAAACCAAGTGTTTTCTTTGTGCTTATTTGCCTGCCGTCGATTTTACTCCATTTTTTAACCATCTCCGCATTTGTTCATGTGGGTGTTTCACTGTTTCTTTTAGCAACTAAGCGGCTTTTTATATTATAGTGGTTGACGGGATACAAAGCATGCATGGCGCGTCTGTTTTGCATGCACATCCACCTGTCTTGAGCTCTTTGTTTAGCTAATACTGCAATTGGGATTTCAGCTATGTCATGTGCATTAAATGTTCATGTGAAGTCTGCTCATCATCTATCTTGTTGTTGGCCATTGATCATTTTTAATGTATTTGTTGAGTTTTTCTGTCGTTTCGATTTGTATATTTGACGAGGTTTCCATCCCATTGTCTTCATGATGCTAACTAGCGGTGTTCTGTGATCTTTCTTCTATCCTTTGCTCCATCTTCCTCCTGTGAAAACCGTAGAAATTTCGTGTTCTTTTGTGGGCATTGTACTTTTAAATATTTAATTTATGATAAATACATCAATGTTTGTAAGTAAAAGTTAAAAGTGTTACAGTAATATTCTTACAAAAAGTAACTGGTAGGTTATCTATTTAATATAAATTAAATATTTTTTAAAAAAGAAATGGTCCATAAAGTATTAACTCTTTATGATTTTCTTCCATTACATGAACAAAGTATCGGCTCTTTTAGGGTATTTTACTGTGAATCATTTAATTTCTGTTAAATATATAAATGTTTGTAACTAAAATTGAAAAAGTGTTACACTAATATTTTTACGAAAAGGAAACTGGTAGATTTTGTATTTAACATAAATTAAATATGTGAAAGTAAAAAAATATATTGCCCATAACATACCAACTCTTTATGGGTTTTTTGCATTCCATGAACAAAATACTAGCTATTTATGGGCATTTTACTATGAATCATTTAATTTATGTAAAATACATAAATGTTTGTAACTAAAATTGAAAAAGTGTTACACTAATATTTTACGAAAGGAAAACTGGTAGATTTTGTATTTAACATAAATTAAATATGTGAAAGTAAAACAAAGAAATTGTCGATTGCATACCAGCTCTTTATCGGTTTCCTCCATTACATAAACAAAATACTAGCTATTTATGGGCATTTTACTTTAAATCATTTAATTTATATTAAATACGTAAATATTTGTAAGTAAAATTCAAGAAATGTTACACTAATATTTTTACAAAAGAGAAACCGGTAGATTTTGTATTTAACATAAATTAAATATGTGAAAGCAACACTTACAGGTGGTTTAATTATGGGCTACATTTACTGACAAACATTTCCTAGGAGAAGGAAACTAAATATTATTTACACGTACTTCTAGACGACGATAGCTACTATTTCCAATGTTTACTCCCAATCTCATTGAAGAATTTAGAACTTGCTCATGAAAAACCTGTTCATATACTTAGATCACATTATGTTAATTGTAAATCACAAATTTCAATATTCTTATTATCTTCATAATATAGTATATATCAATCACAAAAGCCATTAAATATATAATACAAACATTCAATAAAATGTACAAACAAAACCATTAAAATTACAAATCAAAACCAAAACAAACAAGAAACCAATAATTCCATTGATCAATCATTTGATACTGCAACTTCGGATACCTACCACACAAACTTAGAGCTCAAAAACAAACACTACCAAGTCCATCCAAAAAAACAAACAACGACATTGTTTATCATAAGATAAACAGTAACATTTTCGAAGCAACCAAAAACCTATTTACATATAACCAAGACAAAAAAAATATTATATACATTATAATTACCACTACATTTAACAAAAAAAAATAACAAACGCAATTCTAACAAAATATTTTACAAACTTCACGCTGAATACACAATACAAAAAAAAATTAATTTCCAACAAATATACACTACTTAATTAAATGCACACCAAACCAACAAACCCAACCATAAAAATAGCCACCCAAACTAATAAAAATTCAGCAGAAAATAACGCAAAAACCAACACTGCTTCTATTAAATTATATAAAATTTATAATGAACGACCACAATAAACAAAAATAATTCATAGACATATACAAAAAAAAAAAATACGACCAATAACCCTAATAGGGGCACCCCGCGTCAGACGCGGGGTCTCACCCCCTAGTCACATATATATATATATATATATATATATATCATAAGAAGTATAAAAAGGGGAGTTGGCTGATATGAGTGCAATAGTGATGGTCCCGTATGGGCACCATCAGTAGGTGGTTAATTATGGAATTTCACTTTTATGTTTTGGTGTTGGACAGATTGACTTGCTTAACGGTGGTGGTGTTAGCTTACGTGGAAGCAATTGGGAGCTTCTGAAGTTGCATGTCTTGCATGTCTCTGTTAAAAACGGTGCAAATGTGCTTTAGACAGGTGGCTAAATTTGAAATTTCAACTTAACATGTTAGTATTGTATAGATTGAGTTTACATTACTTTTGTTGCCTTATTACGTGGAAGCAATTGGAGGCTTACCCATTTATTTTAATTTTTTTGTAATCTCATTTAAATTTATTTTTGCAAACTAAGTTATCAATTTATACCACCATTTATACTCATTATTAGTTTTAAATATTTACTTATAATGTTCAATAAGCCTGATTATCATTTTTTTTTTTCATCCGTACTCTATGTCGCAAAATTACATACTATTTAATAATTGAACAATAAGAATATAAAAATTTGAACTAAATACTATAAAAGTTAACATAAAAATTTAATCCAAAAATTTTGAACCCCTAGCATTTTTTTCATGTGTAAATTTAAATTTCATTTTGGAAAGGTAGGAAAATAGGCTAAAACTTGTCATAAATTGGTAATGCTAAAAAATGAGCAAGTTAACAAACTAAGAGAAAAAAAATGATAAAATAAAATCAACAAAAATAATAATAATAATAATGAAACAAAAGTAGTTAACATCCTGACAAAATGAAGAATCTGAAAAAAAAAAATGGGTGGAGAAAGAGAGGAGGTTTGGGAGAAGACAATTCTAAATGATTTAATTGGATTTGATGAGTTATCCAATAAAATTAAATGGGTATTATTGGGTAACTCATTTTATACTCATATGCAAAAATTTAAGATACCCATATCCATCTATTCATAGTCGAGTATGGGTAAATTTAGTTAAATAGATTTGTTTGTCATCTATAGTTTTGCAATAGCTATTGACATTAGTTTTCTACCATGCAACCACCTATTTTCGTTAATATAAATAGTGCTTTTGTCTACAGCTCTTTGTATGAGCTTTCTATCCTATAATGATCAATTTTTGGTAACGTACAGACTGCTACAAAATAGTGTGCATACTTATCCTGAACTACCACTCTTTCATCATCAAATTCGCACACACCCACTCTTAACTCCACACACACAACTAACAACTTTACAAAAAATTGGGCACCCTCATGCATCACATGAGGCACAAATAAACTAGTATATATATATACGTGCGTGAAATCAATTTTAGTACCTCTTATAGGAAGCCTCTATGGTGGGGAAATTCCCCATGGAATAAAAAGCTGATGATAGGCTGACACTTTATGCAGTCTTGACTTGTAATTCCCAGAATTTGAGACTATCTGGTGGGCTCGGGAGTTTGGGTGAGAAGAGGTAAAAATCCGGAAGCAAAAGTGGCAGCAAACTATCACGTACAAGAATGAACATGGCACTGTCATGCACAAGAACAGTAGATGATATTTCCAAAAAATGAATAAAATAATCAACGATATGACGAGCTGAGGGACTTGCATGCAAAAAAGTACGGTAGCGATCGATGTAGCCGCGAAATTGCACGGAAGGACCTATGAAGGGATGAGATAAAAATATTAGTAGATGACAATTAATATATGAAAAGAAATGAGCAGATGGGAATGGATGCGATTAAATGGCAGATTAATGGTGTAACTATAAATTGAAACTATTAAAACAAAAACCAAAGGTATTGGTAAAATACAGCAACTGCAACAATTGTACCCCAAAAAAAAATTTAGAGAAAATGGAGCAGCAGCAGCAGCAGCGGTGATAGGCGATGCAGCGGAGGAAGGACCGATGTGTTGAGTTGCTTTTGCATGAAACTTAAAACTCAAGGCTCCATTTGAATTAGTTATTTTTGGGGGTGTTTTTGAAAAACTTTGCTGTAGCAGAGTTTTTTTGAGTATATTTTGATATATTTTTAAAAAATATTTTAGAATATTTAAGAGTACAAGAGTTTTTAGAACATATTTTGAGATATTTCTTAAAATTTTTAAAAAATTTAAACTAATTTTAAGATTACCTTTTAGAGTACTTTTTAAAAAATTTTATTATATTTAAAAAATTAATTTTTAAAAAATACCTTAAAAATAGGGGATCCAAACAGAGCACAAGATTTGCCATATTGCCACATGTTCGGAGTGATAATAATAAGTTATGTTGCCTAGAGACAAAAAGTGCAGAGGGTTTTAAGAGAATTTCTATTCTCTTAAAGCCCTCAACGATTTTAGCCACTAGGCAACATAAATTATCCACAATGTCACCCATTCTATTCTCTTAAATGTCCTTTGCAATTTTAGTGCTATTCAATTCACGATGTCACCTAGATGCTAGCCACGAATTCTGGGTCATCTCAGTGACACGATGGTTGAGGCTACTACTTTCGACCTCTATAAACAACTTCTCTTTTGCCTTGCATGTCCATCTCATGAGGATACAATTGTCTGGAACTCTATCACGATATTCGAATAGCATCACTCTGAATATCCAATCTAATATATATATATATATATATATATATATAAAAGTTCCAGTTGCTTCTAACTGTAGCTTCTTCCCAGCCTGCCACGTGGCAGCTCTAGAGCTGAAATTTAGCTTATTTCTCCTCGGTTGACCTTGCTTCTTTCATTGTAGGAAGTTTATTCAGCTGCAATATGTTGTATTAAACAAGTAAACCAGCTCCAACAAGTAAACCAGCAATATGTTGTATTAAAAAAATGAATAGTTATTTTTTTCAGCTAAAATTTACAAAATTCATCCAGAACTATTTCATGCTAATATATTTTTGCAGGTAATAGATTTAACAATATTTATTTTGAGTGTTGATTTGTGGGCTGGTTTGTGCATGTAAACATTAAATCAACCTCTACATTTTGAAGATATAATTCAATTATACAATTTATATATAACATTATTAACATTTACATTAACATTTCAACTTATACTCCACAGATTAACTTAAGATTTAATTATTTCTATTCAAGTTTTCAACATTATCATTTAAAATTAAATTTGTCAAATTAAGTCATCATTTAAAGTTAATATAAAGCAAAAGATTATCTAAAATTTATGCCATCCTATTATACAATATTTCATATACAAAATTATTATATTTACATTAACCTTTCAACTTATATTTGATAGATTAACTTTAGATTTAATTATTTCTATTCAATTTTTCAACATTATCATTTAAAATTAAATTTATCAAATTAAGTTATCATTCAAACAAGTTATCATTTGTTTTATTGTCATCTAAAGTTATACAATTGAACTAACATTGCCCCTTAATATATTATATATTTTTATTATCAATCTACTTTAATTCATTTATACGTTTGGTTCTTAAAGTTATATCAATTCCAGTTAAAAGTTGAATACTTCCGGTTAAGAGTTGAATACACTTCCAACTTATTTCTATTCAAGAAGCTCTCAAAGTGATCGATTCCAGTTAGGAGTATTCCACAGACAGCAACTCAGAGATTGTTTGGTCGTCCAGTTTTTACTCTGGTTTGTTTGTAACACAAGTCAAAAAAAATAAGCATTCTTCAACCACTCTGGATTCTTCACTTAATCAGATTAGACAAGTGCTTTCTTTGTAAGAGTTAGGTTGTACTTCATAGAAATGTCAATCGTTTGATAAGTTATCATTGTACTTTATCTTTTCATAGCCATTAGATTCAAATATAAAGTGCTAGATTAGTTGAGATTGAATAGTCCAGCTTTGAATAGTGCAGTCCACCCTACTACATATACTAATAGCTGCTGTCCCGCTTCATTTCTCTTCCATTCGCACATACCAGAAACAAATCTTCCTTCACTTTCTGATCCTTTGGTACCATTTTTCTTAGCTTTTCCTTCATCATATATATGCATTTAGTAACATATAGCTTCTTTTACATGTTTTCTGCTTTCACGTTGCAGCATTGCTTTCAGCATTGAAGATTTGACTTGCACCATCACTTTACTTCAGGTTAGTCATATTACTCATAACTAGCCTGCCTAATGTTTGATAAAATGCTTGTTAAGCTTTCTTAATGCTTCATATTTACAAATTTCATAAGTATTGGTAGTTACTTATTATTGAATTATATATTCTGTGCGCTTATGATTGTGAGCTCCGTTAATGAATTTTCAAGTAACATGATGGTTAGTCTAAGCTATTTGTTCATGTGCAAGATGTTTGCTTATTTCTTTAATGCATAGCTAAGATAATTGAATGCCTATTTCATCATGAGTTAAGTTTTGACAGTCATAAGAAACGAAGAATGAACTAGACAAGCTAACATAATTATTGACTCGGCTGACAAAGGATGTAATAACAAATTTTATGCTAATCAATATCAGGAAATTGTAACATGCAAGTTGAAGACCAAAATTTCAAAAGTTCAGTGGCAGAAGAAGCTGAAAAATTGACGTCCGTCCAAGCTGCTGAACTGACCGAAACAAACAATCAGGTATCAAAGAAAAGCAACTACAAACTACTAACATATTAAATCTATTTGCTTCTTAACATATTTCTATGTAACTATAGCAGGCTATGAATTTACTCCATCATATAACACAAGCAATCCAATGAAAAACACTTATGTGTTTTATTAAGAAAGCAACTCCAAAAGAAAAAGCAATCAAAGGAACACCTTTCACCATTGTCACAAGCTATGAAGCTGAACAACTTGTAGCTGGCCAGCAGACTTCAATGAACCTTCACAATGATCATGCATAAAATTAATGTACTTCAACTCAGTCTCTTTTGTGTTAATGTACTTCAACTTAGTTCTTTTGACTTCCTAACTATGTATCTTTTAATTCTATTATCTTGTATTTGTCAATCCTTTATGTTAATGTACTTCAATTTACTCTCTTTTGCCTTCAAAAATAAATTTACTGAAAAGCTATGAATCCAATTCTAATATAAATGTCACCCTATGAAACACAAAAAACTTCTGCAAAATTGATAACCATTATTAATCCAATCTTAATCCCACTGTTTTTCAATTTTTCTGCTTATATTTGCTAATTAAATTATAACTATAATTTTAAAACAAATATATATAAGTATAAAATTTGAAATATAAATATAATAAAGACGTAGATATTTTTCTCATTTAAATGTTAATGCATTACTTTGACTAAAAGAGGCAAAAAATTTGTTGTCACAAAAACCAATATCAACATAAAATTAATTAAAATAAAATTGATAACAAAATTGCATTGTATACTTGGTCATCATTTTAGTTAGCATTAATGCCTCACATTTTAACAAAATATCAATGTATTACAACTCAAAAGAAAATTGACAAAAAAAATGACTAGGTTCATCTGTTCAAATTCAAATACTAATATTCCAACTTCTCTCTATTTCACAAACATTCCATCAAATTTTGCTAATTTAAACACCTCAAGGTGGGCACTGGCTGTGCGTAGCACAGCAAGGCCTTACGAGTGTGGCAATATGGAAAAGGCTTGAGTTTCAAGTTTCATGCAAGAGTAACTCAGCACCCTCTACCTGTCGATTATAGGTGACTCAAAACTTGACCCTTTTGTACGAGTGCATGAGATAATGTCTACATTATGTCCCATTATCGTATCCGCCATATCTACAGTAGATACCCTATTTTCTCCATCTCGCCTCGTGCCATTAAGAAGGTCTTCCTGGTAAAGACCTCGACAGCATGGCTCTCAAGTTGATGCATCGGGGTAGAAGGAAGCAATGAAGTATGCTTAGTGAGGCATTGCCTTTTCTCTTTGTGCCGCAGTCAAGTAAGGACTACCTCAAATGCACATACATTTCTTTTGGATGATCTAAGAGGTGTTACGACACCAAGGATGACTGTACTAAACTAATCTCGTTGTAGACTGTTTTATTTTCCTTTGAATGCATCTTAAATTATCAAAAAAAAAAAAAAAAACTCAAAACAGTTTCAAATCCCGAGTTAGATAAGTCTTGAGGGCAACATACATTTTTCATATTTTTGCGTGCTCCTCATGCTGACAAAGAAATGGCCTTGCAAATAAACAAGTGCCACATAACCCTTCTTTTGTAAACCTTATCAAACCAAGAATTGCCATGGTAGTTGTGTTTGTTAACAACCTCAGCCCACTTGCATTTAAACTGGTTCGATGAACTATTCATAAACGTAAACCCTTTGAATATGGGAAGAAAGCTTTGTTTTTCAGGTTCCTATTGCAATTCTATTCCAAATGCCAACTGCTTAGTATATGCTTTACATTCGGGAGCCATCTCTCCATAGCTTTTTTCACTCCGTTGTCCTAATCTATAACTAATCAACATGGCTTCTTGCCTTCCATTGCATCGAGAAAAACGCTCAACACCCAATCATAGCCATCCTCATCCTCATGAGCCACCAATGCACAGTCAAAAATGCAGGTAGAAAAGTGATTGATCACTCCACACAAAACAACAAGTGAATACTCATAGTCGTTGGTGTTATATGTACTATCAAAAACGAACACATCCCCGAGGCATTATAGTTATCCTTGGCATGAGAGTCTACCCAAAACAACCGTATCATTTGATTTTCATTGTTCCACATGAACTATCGTAGAAGTAGGGGTTGCCGTCCTTCTTGACAGTCATGAATGCAATAGCAGCACCTACATCCCTGCTAACTATTTTCACAGCTCTGTCACTATGAATTTTGATGTAAAGGTCCTTCAACCTAAAGCCAACATTTTCCAGGGCAAAGAGTTTCATTATCTTGCTAGCACCAACTCCAACGCTTCACAATATATGTGCCTGCATAATGTGCATCCGTGACATTTCTATGCGATCTATCGAAACAAATACTGCCTGGATTCATGAACTTGTGACTATGCTGGCTTACGTACTCCATGACCATATACTTTCCTAACCGAATTTCAAGTTTTATCTTGAAATAGGTTGGGCAATTAATCCGTGTAGTTGCCTTCTGCTCCTGGACTCGATCTTGCCTTTGCACATGTTTCACCTCCCTCCTACCCTCTTGATTACATAACCATGAAAGATATCGAACATATCCTTCACGAGAATACACCTTCCTGTATCCCCTACGTATCCCAAAACCTGTGGCAATACCTAATAGAAGATAGAAATTTTTAGCATCCTTCTCTGAGTCGAACTGCATTCCTAGGACTTCACTATCCTCAATTCTGTCGGATTGAATATCAGAGAAATCTTCTCCACCCCCATGCCTTGCTTTATCATCTGGCTCTTCATTATTGTCGCCCCCCGCCTCATCATCTTTCTGATTTGCGTACTCCTCTTGTAATAGGTACTCATTGGCTTTTGTATCTGAATCAAACAATTGCCACCTGAATCTTCCTCCTTGCCTATTAGATATACTGTATTTGTTAGTCATCACAGGTCAAACAATCAATACTCTTTGTAATCGTTTATTTTAAATGCATACCACGCAAACTCCTCCATTTCTCCTCATGCAGCCATTAACTAGTCCACAGATAGGATACAACTCATGTGTTTGGTACGAAAGAAAACAAAATGTAAATTGCATACTTATTGACTACAGCATATTGAATTACATGAATCAAATGTTTATGTATTTTCATATCATTCTTTTTTGAAATTTGAAGGATTTAATTAAATCTTATAGCTTTCAACTGGACGTGGACTCAGTTCGGTTGTATTTTGTGCGATTTAGGCCAAGTGCGTATTCAAATTTTCAATGTACAAATACATTATGATGTTGTATCCAATATATATCAAATATTTTATTTTGTACACCATTTTTACTTAAAAGTATATTAATATAATATAATTGCACACCAAGTAATAAAAAAAATTAACAATTAGACCAAACTGCACTAGATCCATTTCGTTTTGGACCCATTAGGCGGCTTCACAATTATAGTTTTTTTTTTTTTTTTGTCTCTTGTCATCATCTACATCTACTCCTAATCTAGCCTATACTAGGGAGTAGCCTATACTAGTGAGTGACCCAACAGAGTCATCGAGAACCCACGGAGACTAAATCACCATCCGACCATACGAGTGCAAAGCACCTGCATGAATCTAAACATAATCACATTAAATGACAACTTTTGATGGAAGGCAAGAAACATACCCTCTCCAAGAAACTTTTGACCTCCCATCCCACACTAAAAGGTACACAAAAAACATACCCTCTGCAGTTGTTTTGCCCCCTAACAAGCATTATCGGTGATGGGCCACAACTCTTATGTTGTGCGCTTGCCAAATGGGCGCTGTAATTTAACGTGCACACTTTCTACTTCCCAACCCTTGTCGCCCATACTTTTTGAAGAGGGCCTACTGCAATTAGAGTGTGGTACGATTCAGACCTGTTATTATACTTTTTATATTATTTAATATATAGAATATTATTATATTATTATATTCAGAATAAAAGTAATATTTATAAATAAAATATTTCACATATATTTAGTACAATATTATGATATATTTGTACACCTAAAACTTGAAAATGTACAACGATTGGATAGAATTGTACTAAAATAGAATTGTATTGATACCAAGCGTACCAATGCTTTCACAATTAATAGTATCCTATTAACCAAATTGCATTTCAATGGTGCCTAGGCATATATACAGTTCCTCGTCAATTTCATTTCGAAAATTCACAGTTCATTAGTTATGCCAACTAAAACCAAATGCACTTAGTATCCAAAGCAGATTATTTTTTTTTTTTTTTTGGTAAGGACATAAACTAAAAATATGAATCTAACTAGATACCACTATTTGTTTGGCACAGTAATAAAGAATCTTGTTTCATAACCTTTTTCAGCCCTTCCTATTCATGCTTCTTCCGTAGTGTCGCCCATCACTGCTATTGCTACTTCATTTTCTCCCTTCTTCATTCAGGGCTTCTTTTTTTTTTGGTGCAATTGTTTCCATTCCTATAATTTACCAGCACCTTGGTTTTTGTTTTAACAGTTCAATTTATGGTTGCACCATTAATCTGCAATTTATTCGCAGCCATCCTATCTACATATTTCTTTTCATACACTAATTGTCACCTACTAATATTCTCATCTCACCCCTTCATATAGGTCCTTTCGTGTAATTTCACAGCCATATCCAGCAAATGTATCGTTGCTAGCAAAAAAACTAAACAGCCTCAAATTCTGGGAGTTACATGTTAAAGACTGCATAAAGTGTCAACCAATGTTGTTAAACTGGACAGCGACTTAGCTAAACCACTGAATCAGGGATTCATTGGTCAAATCGATCAGACTGTTCTAAAAAATTTGCTGACGTCAGTATGATGTTATAATTATTTTATATTTTTATAATTTTTAGAAATATTGAAATTATATTCTTTATTATATTCGACCAATCATAGAAAATGTTCCAAAAATATTATACTTGCAATCAAATATACACCTAATAATTATATAGAAAAATATAAATTCATGATTAAAATATGTCCATTATCCAAAACTACTTCAAAAACTAAATTAAAATAAATTAATACAAGTTGAAATCATTGATGCTAAATTAATAATATCATAGGGATGAAAACATCTTGATTTAAAGATTATTCAACAAAACGAGTGATTTTGACATTTACACTAAGTGGGTGACGTTTTCTTATTCCTATCAATAAATGAAACGATTACAATTTAGATAACTCAAATTATGTTTAGGGAAAAGAAGAAAAAAATTTGAGAACTGGATAAACCAATCGAATCGGATCACTGGTTTAGTCGATTTTTGACTATTTTGAATGATTTTTTATCAAAGCAATTTTATACTACAAATCAATTCAAAATTAAAGATCGGTTCACGGTCGGATCATTTAGTCCAATCTGGGTCTAACAACACTGGTGTCAACCTATCACCAACTTTTCACTACGTGGGGAATTTCCCCACCATAGGGGCTTCCACCTCTTATAATACGCGTCTAAATGCACATGAGATGGACCCAAATTTCACTGGAACATAGTTAACATAAGATATTGAAAACAATGGTACTGCAAAATTAAAATATAGAAAACTCCCCGTGGTTTCGTTGAAAGTCAACCAACCATCTCACAATTCTGAAATATCCATATGACCCCTCATATTTAAAACTAATGTGGAATTTAACCTCTAACAGATGTGTCACCTACAAGTGATGTATAATTTTTACCTTTCTAATGCATTTTCCTTTATTTTTCATTTTTCTTCCTTTTTTTGATATTGAAATTAACATCATGGCTTTGACTTTTTCTTTCACTATTGCCTAACATCGTGGGGTATTTTTAAAAAATTAAAAAAAAATTTCACCATCATGCTTGCAATCTGCCACCCCCTTCCTCCTCTTCCCCTTTCTGTTCTCTCCCCCTCCCCTCCTCCTTCCTCCCTAGATCTAATCACCAGCAAGGAGGGGGAGCAGCAGGAAAGTGGGGAGAAGGAGAGGTTGAAAGTGGGACTAGGGACTAGGGAGGAGGGAGGGGAAGGAGGAGGAGAGGAGAAGATGATGGCAAGTGGCAAGGGTAGAATGGAAGAGTGGTGGAGTAAGAGAGGAAATGACAGAGGAAAGAAAGGGAAAAAAGAGGTAGTTTTTCTAAATAAAAAAAAAGGAAAAAATGAAAAAAGAAAAATATAAGGAATAAATTAAAATGTAATTTATTTTGTGAGTTAGCGGTAACGACGCAGGTCATAAATTAACTTTCCACGTAACCATAGGATGGTTGCTTGACTTTAAAATCAAAATGAGGGTTAAATGTATTCAACCAGTTTTTTAATAAAACGCTGAATGCAGATAGCCATAGTAATGACTAACGAGAAAGTAGTTCTGGCTAAATTTTGCAATAAACTAGCAAAAGAGGAAAAAGAACAAGTTACCTAGCACAATGCACCTTCATGCAACCAAGGGCTGATGGTTAAACCCTAAAGGTTGCATATGAATTTGTTTAAGAAGATACCACTAATATGAGGCTGCTTGATGATTTACTCGATGGTTCATGCTGGAACAACCTTTGGATCTGCTACTTGTAACTTTAGTAACCTATACTTGTAACTTTAATAACCTATACGGTCTAACGTGCAACGATGAAGACAGGTCAGTATTTGAAGCAATAATACTGCATCCAATAGCTTAGTCTTAATTTCTTTTAGACCAATTGTGACCATGGTTTAAAGTTGCGGTACCGTTCTACATTGGTCTTGTTATATCGATCGCGATCTCGGCAAAACGCAAAATTTTGAAGCATTTAATATTCTAAAATTTTGAAGCGATCTCATCTTTTTTTTTGCTTTTTTTTTCTTTTGGTTTTTTGTTGGATTCAATTTGACTCGAGATGATTCGGAGCGACACAACCGTTTCTATCTGTCAAAGACTTCTAGGCTGAGTTCTCGACGATCCATGTATCTCGGAGTCATTTCGTCCCGGTATCGGAACGGAGAGCTCCGTTCTAGTGATAGCTCGGCCGAGTCTTTGAACCATGACAGATTTTGAGGCTTTCATCCGGGAGACAACAAGGCTTTCACCCAGGGGCGGAGGGAAGGGGGGGGGCCATGGGGGGGCAACCGCCCCCCCTCCAATTGTTAAAAAAAAAAATTTCTAAGTAAAAAAAATTTTATTACATTGTTTTGCCCCCCAAATATTGATAAAAAATTTCACTTTGCCCCCCCTCCAATTGTTATAAAAAAAATTTCTAAGTAAAAAATTTTTTATTATATTGTTTTGCCCCCCCCAAAATATTGATAAAAATTTTCACTTTGCCCCCCTCTCAAGGACCCAAACAATAATATTTGAAAGTTATTTGGACTTGGTCCAAATAACAGAGACTCGCCCCCCCTAATTGCAATTCCTAGCTCCGCCACTGCTTTCACCCCACAATAGTTTGTGACAGCCTATTGTGCATCAAAATATGATGGCCAAGATAAAATTTAGTGCAGAAAATTTCAGAATTTAGATAACCATAGTTGCAGCAAAATTTAGCAATCACCGAGCCAAGATGGAAAGGAACAAGTCCGACAATGATACTAACTTAGAAAAGGTTCTACATAAGAACATACCATCAATACTATATTGTCTGATAATTTACTTCGATGCATCAGACAGGATAAAACTAGGATTCTGCTAAAATGGTCTAATATAACCTAGATATTCCAGCACTGAAGCTAAAACAAAGCCAACAGCAAGTAAAATGCTTCAGCACATATTGCACATATACTAAAGTTCAACTTATGTAGCATTGTCACTACCATACAAGATTCAAAACTCATCACACTCCAGGAGGTAGGCACTTAGGATCGAGCTCAAAAACACCATCAGGGACACTGACCCTCCCATTGCAGGTCATCTGAGCCGAAGGCACTCTGTGGGAGAACCTAAAGTAGCTATTAGGCCTTATCAGAACTGATTCATTCTTGCTTCTCTGAAATGAGCTCACATGCCCCTGCAATTTTTCTAAGCAAGCAACTCGAATGCCCCAAAGATCCACCTCATAAGATAGAATCTCCACAATTTCATACTCCCATTTTCTCTGGTTTTCTGGGTGAGAGCTCCAATTAGCAATATCCCAGTCCTTATAAATAGCCCAAGTCTCTCCTTTTCTCGGTCGAATGAAGTAAGGCTTGGACTTCCTCTTGCATTTCTCCAGCTTCATACAAGACACCTGATGAGAGAAAGCATTGGGATACAAGGTTTTTCTCATCCCACGTTTAAAAAATCCACAACCAACAGGTAAGCCTGCGTTTATCCACTTCTTCTCACATCTTGACCATGGAACGGGCTTAAGCCATGTAATTTGCATCCTCAGATTCCAATTTGTTTTGAGAACCTTTGCGATTGTGGCGTATGATCTTGGCAAGCTATCTTTTCCATCAAAACAAGCCCACGTTTGCCCAGCTTCGAACATGTTCTCAAGTCTATCCTTCTTCTGAATATTGACAAATAATGACTCTGCTCCGTCAAAAGAATTTGACACTCCATTAATTTCCTTTAAATCTGAATCAGATTCAGAATCGTTAAGATTAATATGAATGTTGTCAATCTCGTCTGAACTACTAGGCCTATAACTCGATCCTGAATCTGAATTTTCAGCGGAATCTGAATCTAACTCACCAACATCATCAAGGGCCTTAACTTGTTCAGCATCTTTTTCATCGACGCAAGTTCTTTTGGAACGGTTGCTGCATTTTTCTCCCATGTCCGAGCTTTGTGCATCAACATCAGTCTTTGTTCTGAGTTCCACCACTGATGAATTCCTACACCTTTTCCTGCATTCAGGCCTCACTTCTGCAGAGTACACCTGATTCACTGAATCAGGTTCTTTGGCACCCTGTTTCTGGGATTTTTGTATTGTTACAAGTTCTCTCTTTTGATGATTAAGTTCCACAGTTAACTCCAAAATCTTCTCCCTTAGTCCAAGTTCTTTTTCAAGCTCATCCAACTTCTTCTCCTTTAAATGAAGCTCATTGGCCCTTATCTCCATCTCATTCTGAATTATACTCATCTCTCGCATCAGGCCCTCAACTTGCTGCTCTTTTAAACAAACTTCCCTGAGCTTTTCATCAACAGTGCTCCCAAATTGCTTTTCCTTCTTTTCCATTTCCTGCAGAATCCCTATTACCAAGTTCTCTTTCCCCTCCACTTTCTTCAACATCTCCTCTATCCATTTTCTCCTTGAATCAAATTCTTGAAAGCTTTTCCTACCTGATTCCTGGGCTGACTTCAAGAGCTTCTCTCTGGACTGAAGCTCAGTGAAGCTTTCACTGAAAGAACTCTTTAAAAGCTTCAGGTGCTCCTCAACATCTTTGCACTGGAGCATCACGAAGCCCATCAAAGTTTGGAGGCTGTTTCGTTTCTCTTCATTGAGCTCCAGAGCCTCAGATATCCTCTCCAAAGGATCCATAGTTTTTTCTGAAAGCAATCCTCAGTTTCTTTTAGATTTTACAAGTAATAGTACTAAGATTCACGGGTGAGTTTTGAGAATCTGATTCTTACACTAATGTTTATGCAGGTCTAGCACTAAATGATCAGCAATGTCACATCAAATCTGCAGGAGATGAATCTTTTAACGACTGTGTGAAGTGGGTTGCCATTCAGTTAATATGAGTTTCAAAAATCTGGACACAAGCTATTGCGGTTAAAGGCCAAGATTTGCGCAAAAAGGGGAGGAAACATGGAGGTGCGGTCTGGATTTTGTGTTAAAATCTTGGATTCGGTCCCACTTGCTTATTTGTAGAGGAATTATTTGAAACAAAAAAATATAATTATCTTGTATCGTAAATATATATTCCAATAATTTTGTTTATTTCATATACATTATATTACAAAAAGTTATATAGTATTTTAAGATATTTTAAATAACTTTCTATCTAGATATAATGTATTTTTTCTATATAATAATGTTGTATAAATAATTGGTTATGAATTGTAACAGATATAATGACAGTTGAATGGATTCGATTTTTAAAAAATTTAATGACTTAAATTATGCTGCACTATTTTATCAAGTGATGCGGTGCAATTTGGGATATTGGATTTTTGAAAATCAGATATAGCCAAATTTACTGCTATTAACAATTGTTCCTAACCTTGTTGCCTATTTTCATAAGTAATCTTAAAGAGTTTAAAAATAGGTAAGGCCATACAATGGCTACTAAATTGTTTTAGGAAAGAATTGGTTTAGCAATTTAGAATAATTAGGAATTTTTTGTTCAACTACTATTATTGATTACCCAATGATTACGCTGTAAAAGAGATTTGGAGAATTGGATTATTTGAAAACAAGTGTTTAGAAATATTTGTTTGAAAAAAGACTATAAAGGCATTTTCTTCATATTGAAAAAGAGCATTTTCTAAGTGGACTATTTTGGCTAGATGGGGAGTGATTGTACTGATTTTGCATGGCAGAAGAAGTGGCTTCAATTGTGCCACGCAGTTTCCGTTTCAAAGTTACTTGATGTTGAGAGATTGGGTTCCAAATGTTGGCAGCTGCAAATGGGTATTGCCATGTGTTGTACTACAATCTTCAATTATTTCCACGTAGGGGGCATGCATGGCACTTCGTGACTTCAACTTTTTCCTTTCCAATTTTGCTCTTTTTTTTTAAAATTATTAATTGAGCACAAGGATGCAAGTCTTTAAGAATTTAAAAATGCTACATTCCACTATTTTGTGACTGTTATTTTAAGTTGAACCAAAAATCTATACAATAAATAAAGTTAAAGGAATGGCAATTAGTGTAAAAATTTTTGGTCATCATCTGAATTTTTAATTTTATTCTTATAAATAAAATTAACTTTTACTCTTATCATCTAATCATATTTTATCATTATAACTATCCATAACCACCCTAATCTAACTACCAAATTACTATAATATTATAATCCAAAATTCTTCAATCTAATTTTTATATCAATTTGATTTATGTAAAAGAAAAATTTTGTATAAAATTAATTCATTTTAGTTATTTTTAAATTGCACACACATTGATGTACCCTTAACACTAGTTGTAATAACCTCCTACGCATGCATAATTAATGTTTAAAATTTTAGTTGCATAATCAAAATAATTTAAAATTAAATACTAAAACAAAATAATAAAATTCTTGCATAATTTAAATTACACATTTATTATAATTTTAGATACTTTAAATTTGTTAAATAGGTGTAATATATGATATAAAATCAAATAGGTGTAATATTAGCCACACTAGACCGGTTATTGGTGTAATATTGGCCAATTCAAGGAACTAATCGTTCCTAATTACAATTAGAGTGTTAAAAAAAATCAAAATTTCAATTCAAAATGAAAAAATTAACTAATTTAACTATACTTAAACTATTGACTAGCTAACTAATTTAACTATAATAAAATCAAAATTTTCCTAATTACAATTAGAAATATATGATATAAAATCAAATAGGTGTAATATTAGCCACATTAGACCGGTTATTGGTGTAATATTGGCCAATTCAAGGAACTAATCGTTCCTAATTACAATTAGAGTGTTAAAAAAAATCAAAATTTCAATTCAAAATGAAAAAATTAACTAATTTAACTATACTTAAACTATTGACTAGCTAACTAATTTAACTATAATAAAATCAAAATTTTCCTAATTACAATTAGAAATATATGATATAAAATCAAATAGGTGTAATATTAGCCACATTAGACCGGTTATTGGTGTAATATTGGCCAATTCAAGGAACTAATCGTTCCTAATTACAATTAGAGTGTTAAAAAAAATCAAAATTTCAATTCAAAATGAAAAAATTAACTAATTTAACTATACTTAAACTATTGACTAGCTAACTAATTTAACTATAATAAAATCAAAATGAAAATTTTAACTAAATTAACTATGCTAAACTAAAACTATTGACTAGCTAATAGTAGATGATAATTAGAATTTAATTGAGTGTTGACTATCTAATTAGAATTTAACTAATTTAACTATACTAAAACTATTGACTAGCTAACTAATTTAACTATAATAAAATCAAATTTTGAATTCAAAATGAAAAATTTAACTAATTTAACTATACTAACTTAGTTACTACCTAAGTTATTATATGAGCCTAAAAATTAGGATAACCCATAAAAGAAATTATAACATATCAAAGGAACAATAAAAAATAAAACAAAATAATCCTTTCCAAATTATCAACAAAAATCATTTAGGCATGACAAACCTAATACAATTAATTATCTCTCCTGTAAGTATATTTACTCCAGATTCAATAACACGTATATCATTATTATAGACAAATATTCGCACCACATGCACATGAATTTCCATTTGGATAGCATTACATGCATTGCATTATAAACAGAACCCTAAAATTATGCATGCTAAGCTTAAACCTGGGCATTGCCTTTTAGTGGGGTTTATTGAATCGGGTGCATGTTAGTGGGTGACTGCGTGGCGCTATATTGTGTATATGGTGCGTTGAGTCATTGTCCAGCTGGCTGCTGCATGGTACGTTTGGTCATTGTTGAGCAAATGCTGGATTGATCCGAATTCGCTGGGTGACTGTGATGTCAGTTTTAACTCCGTTGTTTTCCGCTTTCGGTTAGGCTATAGGAAGCTTTCTTCTCTTCTTTCTTTCAGGTTCTCCTCTATTTATTAGTTTTTTATTTTTTCTTTTGTATGTGTTGCTCGTAATAACTAAACCCTGTCACGCCATTGCATCAGTATTATCATACAACACTCTTCTCATAAATAACACCAAAATTATATATACATATTAAACACAAACCTGGGCAGTGCGTGGCACCCCAAAACTAGTATATATATATATATATATATATAGTTGCCGTGTGCTTCAAACACTGCAGGCTCCTTTTATTAATTGGTCTCTGCCAATTTGCAATTACACCCCACCGTGTGCCTCAAATACAATGGGCTCCCTTTTTTAGAAAACAAAAATTCCAACTAATAAAATAGCCTGTGATATGTTTCTCAGATTTTTTAATTTTTAGACATATTAAAAGAGATTTGTTGGATACATGCCAAAATTTAGATTTTAAATTTAAATTTAAATTATTTATTGTATATTATAATGATATATACACTGTCAATGTATATAAAATTAATACTTTCATATTTATTTATATTTTTTTTACGACAAAGATAATATCTCTTAGACTTAGTGTTAGGGACTAGCAAATACATAAATTATACTATATCAAAAGGGTACTTTGACACCTTTAGAATTTTTTTTGACCTATAGCCCAAGGAGGGTCTGGTCCACTGAGCCAAGTTAAGTGGTTTTATATTTGCTTGTACTCGATTAGAGCATTTTTTATTTGCTTTCTTTGAACGGGTGCTGGGTAGTCTTCCCTGTAAACACGTGGAGTATTACATTTAGTATTAGTAGGTTAGCTCATAGGCAGTAAATACTTGTGTCTGTACAGCAGATGGCATGGTAAGTATTTAAACACGTTGCATATCACATACATTAATATATTTTTCAACAAAGAGTATAAAACACAAAATAAATTTTCTCCTACTATATAGCTTCACAGATGATACTTCAATTTATGACGAAATTTTGCAATTCTTATTAAGATAAATATGTGTCTAAAGAGTTTTGCAAAACCAAAGAAAAAAATTATATGGTATTCTTTTCCATATATAGGCATATAATAGCAATAAATTGATAAAATCATAACTAATTTAATATCTCATCCATAAAAATATGAGTAAAAACTAGCATTAATATAGCATAGCATCCAAAATTTGTACTAAGTGAACCCGTATCTTTAATTTTATATTTTCAAACATATTTGTAGTATTATTGTACACTTTTTTAAGGCAATACCTTTGTCGATTTGTATTTTTCCCTTGTGCTTTTAATTGTACTTAATTTTTTAAAAAAATATATGATATAAGACACATGCATATGATATTTTGCATTATTCTCATATCGCATTTTACTATGTGTTAGTTTTGCTAATGTAAATTATGAGGTGGGTATAGTATAAAAATTATAATTAAGCACATTATACAAATGTTTCTAAAAGTACAATAAAAAGTTTACCGAAAGAACAATCTTGGCAAAATTTTGCAGGGATATACATGAATAATATAATTGTTAAAGATATACATTTAAAAGAACTAGTAAATTCATCTAACATTGTCAAATCTTAAAGATCTTTTAAACTACTACTTGCAATTGTCTGTATCTTTTGACAGCTATACAGTACAGTCAAGTAGTTAACCCCTTCAAGTTTCATCTCCTGGAATAATAAATGCTTTAAGTAAAAATCACAACAGTGTCACATCAAATTTAGTGAAGAATCTTTTTAACTAGTTTGAAGTTTATCCGCTTTTGGATTGCGATAATATCTATATCTATATGTGTTGCAGAAGGGGTTTTTACCAGAGACCTTTTCAATGGCTTCCAAACTTCTCATTCTTTTTTCTAGATTTTTGTATTCATTTAAATACATAAAAAGTAGTGGGCAATAACCAACCCTATCACTAATCAAATTTAAAATTTAAAACATTCCCACTATCTACTTCATTCTATATCTATATGTATTGCAGAAGGGGTTTTTAGCAGAGACCCTCTCAATGGCTTCCAAACTTCTCATTCTTTTTTCTATATTTTTGTATTTATTTTAATACATAAAAAGTAGTGGGCTATAACCAACCCTATCACTAATCAAATTTAAAATTTAAAACATTCCCACTATCTACTTCATAAACCGTTTATAGTTTGTTATTTATACTTTAAATCCTTTTTACTCCTTAATTAAAGACAAATGCTCATTCGTATGCTATTTTAATACAATGTTGCATTTTTATAATTAAGAAATATTTATCACCAAACTAACCCTATAACCACCCCTACAAAAGAACTTTGCAAATTACAATCACATTTCAAAAAAATCACAAATGTCCAACTAAATGTAAAGTTGTTTGTATTTATTTTAATACATAAAAAGTAGTGGGTTATAACCAACCCTATCACTAATCAAATTTAAAATTTAAAACATTCCCACTATTTACTTCATAAACCATTTATAGTTTGTTATTTATACTTTAAATTCTTTTTACTCCTTAATTAAAGACAAATGCTCATTTACATGCTATTTTAATACAATTTTAATTTGGAAGCATGCAACATTATCAAGAAACAGCAGAACCAATTAGGACTAGATTTTGACCCCAAAAAAAATTAGGCCTAGATGCCATTGACACGTTGCCGTAACTTGCGATGCCAATTAGGACTATTTAGCACCTTTTTTTTTTGCAAGGAATTAGAGCACTGTAAAGCTTATTTAGGCAAACTTTACCTCATCGGTGATTTGAGTATCAAGTTATTGAATATACTACAAATCCTATAATCATGCTCACATTTCCCCCACGTTTCCCCCACGTTTCTTGATCATCTAATAAGGAAACCATAAAAACTAACGAGAGAGTAAGAAAAACATTAAAAAAGAAAAATGCATGGTTGACGCAACAGACGGCTTTTATAACTTAAAATGGTTGATGCATGGTTGCAAACACAATTATTGGAAATATTAGCATCTTAAATGCATATGAAGAAAAGAAAAAGAATATGTAACAAATTCAGCAATTTTTTAAGTGCATTTTTGTCCAAATTTAATTATGTTATTCATAGTTATAGTTCAACTTTATGAGGAGTATACATACATACTTCTTCCCTATTACCTATCACTTCAGGAAGCGAGAAGACGCTTCAGCTCAGATTATGAAGACACCAATCCCTCCTTTAAAACACTACAACCAAGTAAAACTTTTTCATTTTAGTTAAAGATTAAATCGTTGCCTAGTGTTTATATCTTCTGCACCCAAGACTGCAATATTTAGTTTTCAAAACTTTCAAACATATATTCTTATGTAACATATATTTTCAAGGATAGTTAAGAATATGTCCTTGAAATCTAAGCATAAACATTAATGAACAGTTTCTGTCCAGATAAAAAGTTAATGAAATATATTTTTACATGTATATGTATTGCAAGAGAGGTAGGGAAGGGTAACATTTGATGCTTGCTGTGCTTTTAGTATTTCTCTAGATATTCTTTATTGGAGCTTTGTTCAAATTTTTTAATATATGTTAAGGGTTTAGATAAGGTACATAAATACAATATAGATTAGATACTAAAATAGTACTTTTTAAATTTTTAAGCTTTTTCAATGTAACTAATATAACTAATTCATTTCCAACACACAGAATAAAAGAAATATATTAGTTAACCTTCATAATTTATTTTTTAACCTTTCAAATTTAATTTTTTCAAAAATATATACCCCAACAATAATATACGTAAACAAACTACTAGCCACGTGCATGTTAGTGGTTTTAGCCATGTATTTCAAATTACTACATGTACCAAAATATATTTATATAGGGATTATTGTATTAACTGTGGGTGTTAACAACAACAATTCTATTGGTACTTAATTTTCATTTGATTAGAATACAATTGTATATCTGACCATTGATGCTATTTCTTCTTTAACTATTGTATTTCTTTGGTTAACAATTCTTATACAATGTATCACATCATTACATTTAAAACAAATAAAAAAATTATTGATTGTTAGTTTAATATATATTTTAATGCATTTCTAGATCAAATAAATGAAAATTCTGCCTCTCCTCAAGTTTGACAGCCATCAATATCACCAGTGATATGGTAAAGATAAAGGTTTTTATATCGTCAAACTCATCTTGCAATTACACTTTTTGCTACATTATCTTGCTAAATCAACTGTTTACATGACAGAATATTAGATGGAATACATAATGACTTAGCAATTATTGAAGTTTCCCTCACACCAACGTCGCCATGTGATGGCCATAACGATGGTAAGATCTAGGTTTCTCACTTATTTTTAACGCATAATTAACCATTACCATTGCATTTTCAATTCTATTAATGTAACTTATACACCTTATTTTCTATATTTAATGTTCATGATATAATGTTTATGAATTATTAAAATTATGCAGACTCATCTAAAGAATTTGTTCCTGCTACGCAAGACGTTGTGCCTGTTAACATAGTTACAGCAAAACAAATTGGTACACATGACGCTGTGCCTGGTAACATAGTTACAGCAGAATAAATTGGTAATGTTCTCATACCTTTCTCATGTAATTATATTTAATATTTTTTTAAATATGGTCTTAAGTACACAAATTAAGGGTGCTCATGGATCAAATAATCAATTCATTTCTAATTTAGCTAACCATACCCTTCCTCAATTCGAATGGTTGCTTAGTGACCGGTTAATCTATAACATAGGGTCAGATTTACAATGTAATATATCCTTCTTCCAAGAAAAAAAAAGAAAAATATTTAGATTGACAAATCCAAAAAAAACAATAGTTCTAAATTGAATAATTTTATTTAATTTTATAACTCTACAAAATCATTAATACGAAATAGACTTGCAAATCAAAAAATACAAAATTTATCAAATCAATAATATCATTTAATCTTACAAATCTAAAAAATCATTAATATAAAATAGACTTGCAAAACATAAATTATAATATTTTTCAAATCAATAATATTGTTTAATTTTACAACTCTAAAATATCTTGAATACAAAATAGACTTGCAAATCGAACAATACAACATTTCCGAATCAATAATATTATTTAATCTTACAACTCTAAAAAATCACGACTACAAAAGAATAATAACACATCAAAATACCGAATATTTAAAAGATTTGTTCTTATTTTGCCCATTTGTTGCCACCTATCATTTTTTTTAATAACGATGGTAGGTTGCTCCACTAATTTTGAATTTCACACGTACTTAATTCTCAAGACAATTGTGATAGGTTGTTCAACCAACGAATCAATTCATACAAAGATCGTGCATTTTCATTTGTAGTACGCACTCCATAAAATTCAACAGAATTAATCAAATCACCAATTTTGGCTTTCGTACTAAAAGTTGATTGGTGTGAAGAGTGTTCGCACCTTCATGCAAAATTATCAAATCGAATGTATAATATTTGTAAATATTTCATTTTAACAACATTTAATTACATTCATTTTTATTCATATATCATTCATTTTCTAATATAAATTTTTATTATTTTTTCAGGATCTATCTTCCGAAAAAAGACAATTTTTGAATGATATACACATTCCATCATATTTCAAACTATTGTTAGACAAATATTACATTTTAATTCTGTTGGTACAATTTTTTAACCTTTTTTAATTCACCCTTTTATTTTCATTTTTTCAATAATGTCAGTATCGTGCGTAGCACGGGTATTCACACTAGTTTAAGAGTAAATCTTATATATATTAACAATATATATATTATTACCGTTGAATTCATGATACACGTGTAAAGGTTAAATTTTAAATTCAAAATTTGCATAATTATCATTTATCTAATACTAATAGTATATATATTTTCAGTGTATAGAAGATTAATCCAATGTTTAACCACACTAGCTTCATCCATTATCACGTTCTACCTTGGATTCACTGTTTTCTACGAATGGGGTTTTGTTAACCAGTAAATGGATTTGATCCCTTGAAATTCGTGCTGCCTCTAGTCTGCTAGCATCCAATTTCTCTGTTTTTGTTTTTCTAAACCATGTTAAATTTGGATTGCTAAAAAAAAAAAAGAAAGTTTCATCTAATTTTGAGAATTGGTCTCCCAAGAAATTTTCTGTTTCTTTTCTTTTCACAACCCCAAAAAGGTGCAATTCTTGGATAAGAGACAAGAACATTCACATGTGGTATTTGTTTCAAATAATGCAAAAAAGTGTGCACAAATTGAAGCTGTAGGATTAGTTTAAGAAAGAAATTATTCCTCACAAAATGTATACAGTGAATACTTTTTCATAGGCCAGCATGATGTGTGGATCTAATGTATATAATGTAATCTTCCCCTTAGATTTAGTCACGTGTGACTAAGCTACAACTGGATCAACTTATTGGTTGTGGTCTCTATACTTGATATGGTCTTTATAATTGATAGTTGGGAAGAAAATATTGCTGTTGCAAAGGGGAAACTAACCAGCCTGTTATTTCCTTTATGACAACATAAGGAGTCTACAATAGTAGGAGTAATACAATAAAAAAAAGCCTGTGATAATAAGGAGTCTACAATATTGGGAGTAATACGACTAGGGGTGCATTCGCGTTAAGTCGAGTTCGAAGAGTGCACCACTCAAGATAAATACTGAACTCGAATTTGTCGAACTTTTAGAAGTCGAGCTCAAACTTAAATTTAACTTCAGTTTACCTTAATCAAGTTCAAACTCGAGTTTAATTAAATCTAATCAAGTCAAATCAAGTTCAATCAAGCCTATTCGAGTATAATTGAGCCTATTCGGGTCTAATCAAACTCATGTAATAAAAATTAATATTTTACATATAAGTTTAAATAAAGGATATTATTGATATTTCACAATAATAAATATAAAAAAATTAAAATATACATTATAAAAAACTCGATTAGACTAATCGAACCTTCGAGTACAAAATATTGAAGCTTGAGCTCGACTCGTGAACTCAAATGAGTAGTTCGAAATCAAACTCGAGCTCGAGTCAATCTGTTGACCAAGTAGTTCACGAGTTCAAGTCGAGTTACTTGGTTCAACATCACCCCTAAATACAACCAACAAACCACTGACCCATAAATGGTGGAGTTACAAGTGTCACAATTCAATAGTACTACAACTAAACTCACAAAGAGGAGGAGGAGAAACTCACATATGGTGAGATTTGAAAAAATGACTTCAGTAAATTTCCCCCTAATTATCATCTGTTGTAACTTTTCTGCAACAGGTGGTACAGGAGATAGTTGAGGGGCGTGGTTTGCCATTAACCTTAACATAGATGGTCTATATGTTGTACAGCCTTGTTGGATAACACAAACTGATCATGGATTCCCCAGTTTCTGTCCCAAACTCTTTCACTACCCAGAACTGGCAGCCACCCCCACTGTTTATGTCCCAAGCTATTGTCAACCTGCCCAGTATTGGCAGCCACCTTGAACAAACACGCAAGAACAAGAAATCAAATTGAGGAATATGAAGTCTTCTCACCAAAGGGGTCATATTGATTGGTTAGGGATTCTCTGACAGAATCTAAGAACTTCTCAGTATGATCACAATGCCATTTCTGGGCATATATCACCAAGAACGCATACTGCAGCATTTCAGTTTTTTCCCATCTCTGTTACTGTAATTCATCTGAATGAATTTAATGAGATGGTAATATCTTAACCGATGTTCAACTCAGACTATGTGACAAGATACAGCTATTGAATTAATACGCCCAAGCCAGGCAACTTCAACTACTCAAATAAATCTGAGAGCTATTCAGAAATCTATGCTTTGCTTTAGTTTACATGAAATTTTTCCCATGCAAGCTACCTACACTTCTTATGAGCCACCAGGGGAGCCCAAGTATATCTTAACTGTTTTAGAATATCTTATCGCAACCTATTACAGACTTCATTCGGATGCCTATAGCATCTTTTACAAGAAACTCCTCAGCTGCCGACCTGAAATGTCAAAGCAAGAGCACATTCATGGTTACTGCATACGGCATATTAATTAGGGAAAAAGTCCATGATGTTTGACTCTTTGCACTACAAATGTGTAAATTGAAAAGATGGAAGAACTTCTTGTACTTCTGCAATTTTCCATAGCTAAATAATGGTGTAAACTTCAGATGGTAAATGAACCAGTGACACAATGCTGAAAGGCAGATTGTTGAATGTAATCAATTTGCAAAACATGCATTCTGGGTGTACGAGCCACCATACAAACAATTTCAGTAACATCAGAAGCACTCTGCATTTTTACTAAGAATGTATCATGGGAGGCACTATATCAAATGATATTCGAAGATATGCCTAAGAATGTAAAATTTACAGGATTACCAATTTTTTATTTGTAGTTTTTGTCATTGGTTTCACAAGAGATACATTTAGCAAGAAGTGAAGCTAGAATAGAACTGACATGGCAACTGGAAAGTGATGCTAGACTGAAGCTAGACCAAGCCATCCAAAACAATATGCATAGGAGTTTAATGAAGATAGAGAAACTCCAAGAGTAAACTTCCCTTGGGCGATTTGCAGGCTTCAATTCAGATAGCCCATTTCTCCTCTCACTATAATGTGCCAAAAAAGTAAAGACAAAAGGAAACAACCTTGGTCTTTTAGTATTATACTTGCAAAAACTAGGTAAACTTCAACTAAGCATCCTTCGGATTTAGGCTTTTTTTTTTTTCTTTTTTTGGGTAAAAAACATAACAGAACCAATGCCAATTATAGAGTTGTCTGATTATCTCATGCAAATGAATCTTTCAACAGGAAATAAGTACAATTCAAAGCTATGTAGATAGACACTTTGGTAAAGGCCTCACCATCTTTTGCAATTTGGAAGAGAGGAATCACTGGTCAACATCGATATCTCTGGTCTAGTTATAGTTTAGTCTACTGGATGTTCTACTTCAAAATCAAGGGAAACAGGACAGAAGCCTATTCCATCTTGAAAAGAGAGATGAATATCCTATTCTGTAATGAAAAGAGATAATAAGACCTTTACCATTATGGTATCTTCTTTAGCCACAATCAATTAGCAACAGAAGAATATTATCCAAAAAATTATACCAAAACAGCCAATATTTTTTATCTGTGACAGATTATATAGAATAAAAATGCAGGACAATGTGTCAGGACAACATAAATAATGCATCTAAATATTTTTACAATATAGGATGTCCAAATTGCAGGTACATATAAGTGATACAATAATTGCAAGAGTAGAACAAAAAAGAAGGAAAACAGCAAATGATTCTGAGCTATTGTGGTTGCAGAAGAAGATCCAAGCTGCAAATAGTGAAAAAACAGTTGAGTTTCACCTAACAAAGAAGTGGTTGAGGTTACTGATTTTATCCCCATAACAGCCTTCAGAACTAGGTTGGGATCCAAAAGTGTTGTATTTCAGTCCACAATTCTAGACTGTTTTTTGAACTAAAACAACTGAACCAGATAGTCAGGTAGATGCAATCTCTAAATAGACAAGCCAGAGGTGCTATAAGGAGTGGATTTTTTTTAGTATTATATATATATATATATATACATACACACACACACACACACACATACATGGTTAACTGAGCAAAGGTATTACCAAAGTTTGCAGTCAATTATGAGATTCCTACTTGAGCACCAAGGTTGTAGAACATGTTTATATTTTTTATTGTGCCAGAGTACTTGTCAGAATCACCCATCAAAGCACTAACTATTTAAGATTCAAAAAAGTTTCCCATCTTGTTCAATTGCAAAGGAAAAGTATGGGGAACAACTCTAGTAATCAAATGCGACAAGTATCAATATTCACCGTATGATTGTGGTATTAAACCAAGCTTGGGCAAAGTTTTAATACAACCCTCAGGAAGGGAACTGTATTAAGAGGAAGGAGGTGGGGTGGAGGGGGAATAATCCTGCCACATAGGAAGTAGACCTAAAAATTACATTAGAGATAATTTATTCAGGTAACTGCTCTAATGTGAAAGCTAATTCAAGATACCACTTGCTAATATTAGGTTGCATGATAATATATTTTCCTGCAATTTTTAGTCAAATAAAAACTTTTTCAGGCAACTTTCATCAGCAAAAAAGTTGATCTAGTCAAAAGTTTCCAGGAATGAGTGCAAATCACAAAGATGAAATTAAAACTGTGAAGCTGCACGTCAGAAAAGGATATATGCTAGGTGAAAGCACACAATTAAGAAAAACTCAAGCAAAACCTGGAGGCAATACAGGATGAATTTCAATTAATCCATCAGGAGCACTATCTCTACTAATTGTTTGTCATTTGAAACAGTGCAGTCTATGGAGAACCTAAAGAAGTTATGAAAAGATAACCGTACATTGAGAGAATAAAAAGCAACCAAGTTCTACTATTCTTTTACACTTCTGAATGAGAACACCACAGGTCAGTGGCATCTTTTACTAGGGGGAAGCTTCTAAGTTACTCTATATCTAATCCATCACAAAATTAAACAGATAAGTTGCTAGCTTACACAAAGATCTTTGTAATATTTGATGATTGTACTCTCCAGAATTAAACCTGAAGAGCCAGCGGTAGTAGGAAGATAGATAAGCAATCAATAATTGCAGAGAACTTCAACTAGAACTTTAAATGTCAGCATCATTAGTGTCAGATTGTGATCCTACCAACATGTAAGTGACACATTGCAGGTAACACTAGAGAACTTCCAATTTTACAAAAGATGGTGGCCAATAACTAATGACCAAGTAAGGGTTCCAACAAGATTGCAAACCAAAAAACCTATTAATTTTACCACAAAGAATGGAAAATTGGACAAACAGAGGAGAGTTTTACAGGCAAGTAAATTCGAGCTAGCCATTATGTCATTCCTTAATGTTCTGTTAGCATATTGGAGGACAAAGAACCTCAGATATCGAGAAGATAATTTAAGGATACATCCCTAGCCGACTTACTCCAGTATCAAGAAATGTACAGTACTGAAGCTAGACTCAAGAAACTAGGAAGCCAAACGAAATACAAGACAACCATGGCAAATGAAACTGAGCAACTTCAATTCTCTACCTGAATGTATGCAGCTAACCTCATCAAAGTCCTGGAGGCATGGATTCAGGTTCAATGTCAAACGTAACATCTGAAACATCACCAGGAACATTGCAGGCCTTCCGAACAGAGGGTACTTTATGTGAGAACCTATAGAGGTTACTAGACCTTATCAGAAATGAACCATCCTCATCCTGTCTTCTTCTCTGAAATGAATTTAACGATCCTCCCATTTTGTCCAAGCAAGCAACTCTAATGTCAAATAGTGAAGAACCACTTGTCTGATATTCAAGAACCTCCACAATTTCATACTTACACTGCCTATGATTTTCTGGGTCACAGGCCCAGGCAAATATATCCCAGTCCTTATAAATGGCCCAAGTCTCTCCTGCACCAGGAAGTACGCAGTAACGATTGTGCACTTTTTCAAGACAACAAACTTGATGTGAGAATACAGTTGCAGCTTCCACACTTGTTCTCTCCCGTTCAAACATCCCACAGCCAACTGGTAAGCCAGCATTGATCCACTTGTTTTCACCAGGAAACCCCCATAAAGGCTTGAGCCAAGCAACACCAAGCCTAATTATTCCACCGCTTTGGAAAACTGTCATGATTTGGGCATAAGCTCTTGGTATTATATCTTTTCCATCATAACAAGCCCAGGTTTGACCATACTTAAATCGACTAACTAGTTTCTCCTTCTCAATATCATCATAGAAAGACCCAGGACTATTAATCGGATTTGAAACAATATTGTCCTTGGAATCAGTATCTGAGTCAGAATCATCAATAACTATGATATTTTGAGTGCAAAAAGCCTTTGCCATGACTTCTTTTACGTCTATATCACCCAACCCTGAACACGAATATAACAATGAAATCTGAATTTGAAGAATTACTAAGTTTATTAGCATAACCTATGAAAAGAATCTCTACCTGATTTACCAAGATCATCAGCTGTAACCTGTCCAGCATTTTTTCCATCTATGCAGCTTCTTTTAGACCGATGGCTGCTTTCTTCTTCCAAGTTCATCACTTCTTCATCAGCATCAAGAATTTTTCCGGAGCCCCATGCCAGGTTACCACATCTCTTCAATGGTGGATGATTATAAGGTGCATTATCCCCCGCCTTCTCTTCTTCATCACACCCGCGAATCGAAACAAGTTTCAACTTTAACTCCAAAATCTCCTCCCTCACTTCAAGTTCTTCCTTGCGCTTCTCTAATCTTTTCTCTTTCTCATCAATCTCATTTTTCCTTCTCTCCATCTGATTTTGAAACAGCCTGAGCTCCCCAAAAAGACCCTGAAAATGTCCCTCTTTTAAAGCAAGATCCTTTATCTTTTCATCGACAAAATCCTTATACTTCCCAAGCAGCATTTCCTTCTCTTCCATCCTCTGCAGAAGCTCTTTCATCAACTTTTCCTTTTTACCTAACTCCTTAAACATCTGCTCTACCCATACTCTCCTTACATCAAGTTTTGTCATGCTCTGGCTGACTGATTCTTGAACCACCTTCAATTTCTCCTGTTTTGACTCAAGCCCATTAAAGCATTCCTCGAAACAGTTCTGCATCTGTAATAAATGGCCATCATATTCCTTCCATTCACTTGTCGCCAAGTACATTAGAGCTTGGACTCTGTTCTTCTTTTCTTCATTGAGTTTCATTGCCTCAGATAATTTTTCTGAAATGTCCATCCTTTTTTTTTTTGGATTTTGGTACACGAATATTTCAAGATTGGCTTTGATTAGTGGTGGGTTTGGAGAAGCATCGAAATGGAACGTTTTTCTCTTAACTGTGTTGGGGGTAAGAAAGGAGCAACTCCAGGTTAAAGGGTACAGTACTGGAGGAGAAAGGCTACCCGGTTCGAGGCGCATTCAAATTTTTCTGGGGGTAGGGTCTTCGGATGAGCATCGGATGCCTCTTTGCTTCTGTTAGTACATTTTGTTTTGGGCAAAAAAACCGCTGTAGTCCTTGAACTCTTAACTTTGCGCACTTTTAATCCTTCAATTAATAAGTGCTTAAATATAATCTTTTAATTAATAAAAATGTGTAATCATAGTCTTCCGTCCAATTTGGTTGTTAAGATGGACAGAATGATACAAAAAATAAAGGGATAATTTCAGAAACCTCCCTTGAGATTTTTAACAATTTCATTTAACTCCCTTAAAGATTTAAAAAATTATACATACCTCTCTTATCATTTAAAATGATAATACTACCCTTAAATATTTTAATAAAATTTCCTTGTTTGGTATGTATATACTTAGAATGACCTTTAAAAATTTTTTTTCATTCTTTTAATTTTGCGCACTTTTAATCCTTCAACTAATAAGTGCTTAAATATAATCTTCTAATTAATAAAAATGTGTAGTCATAGTCCTTCCGTCCAATTTGACTGTTAAGATGGACGGATGGACGGAATGATACAAAAATGATACAAAAAATAAAGGGATAATTTCATAAACCTCCCTTGAGATTTTTAACAATTTCATTTAACTCCCTTAAGATTTAAAAAATTATACATACCTCTCTTATCATTTAAAATGATAATACTACCCTTAAATATTTTAATAAAATTTCCTTGTTTGGTATGTGTATACTTAGAATGACCTTTAAATTTTTTTTTTCATTCTTTTTCCTTCTTATTCCTTTTTTTTAAAAGTTTTTTACTAATAAAACTGTAAAACTACCACTATCACCTCTAGTTTCTATTGTAATCGAATGTCCAACTAGTGATTTTTTTGATGAGTTAACTTTATATGCAATCCAATGTATTTGCTGATCTTTGTTTTCTATTTTTTGGTATTAGAATTAACAATACATGAAAAGAAAATGGCCCAAAATTATTAAATTATGATAATCCAACTACTCGAAAAATTCATAAACTCTAAATGAATTATTTCAATATTTTTTTCTATCTTAAAAATTTAAATCCATAATAAAATACCATCAAAAGTATCCTATCATAGTGATAAAATTATTATTATAGTTGTTTATCAAATAGTAGCTATGGACTTGAAAATTTTGGGACATTTACTAGATAATCTTATAATTATATAGGGAAGTAAATTAAAACTCATTACACAAGGGTATTTTTGGATATTCATTTAAAAATTTGAACAAGTTAATATTATTTTAAGGTTTTGTTACTAAAACAATCAAATCAAGGGAAGTAAGTGTAATTTTTCAAACCTCAGGAGAGCTCAGTGAAATTGTTAGAAACCTCTAGGGAGGTTTTTGTAATTATCCCAAAAATAAATGTCATGTGAGCAATCTGTGATGCGTTTCCCATCTATCTTAACAGCCAAATTGGACGGAAGGACTACAACTACACATTTTTATTAATTGGAGAACTACGTTTACGCACTTATTAGTTGGAAGACTAAAAGTGCGCAAAATTGAAAGTTTGAGGACCATCGCAGTTTTTTGCCCTTTTGTTTTTTATTCTTATTTTTATTTTTTACCCTCTTAGAATTCTACTACTACTATTTAATATTTTAGCCAATGAAAAAATTTTACTCAAAAATGGGTCCGTTTGGTAAGCATAATTTGTTAAAAAAAAAAGAAGATTCGGCTTACATACATTACTAAAAAAAAAATTACATTATTATTTCAATTTCTTTTTCAAATAATTCTTATCAAAACACACTCATAGCCAACAAAATTATTTTGCAAATAATCCCTCAGAATTTGTTTACAACATTTACAATGAAGCATTTTGATCGCTCGTATTTTTGGGGCCTTGCATAATTGATTTTGGGGTTATTTTGGGCTTAAAAAGCACATATAACACCATTGATATTTGAAAATCAATAGAAATGAAAAGAGGCAAACTTAAAATTCTTCATGGTTTCAAATCGAGAAAAATAAACACACAAAAAAAACCTTGTACTTTTTACTTGCCTCAAAAATATTTGTCATGGGATGTGTGAAAGCACTTTTCTTGTGATAAATGAAAATAGAATTTTATATCAAAATGCAACGCCTTTCAAATACAAGAGATCAAAATATTTCGTTTCACATGTGAAGGGCTAAAAATGCTTAGAGGGAATATGTAAGAGATTAGTTTTGTGGTTTTTCATTACCCAATAAAGATTTGGAGGAAAATAATTCACCATTTTAAAATTTGGAGTTCAACGTTTTCATTATATAGCATTCATTGCATTGAATGAAGACTTTGACTATCACAATTTTTAGCATGTAATGAAAGGTGTAGTGACACCTTTTGTCTTCACTTGGATTATCGATTTGCACTTTCCTAGTACATAGAACTCATAAAATATCATAGATCTTCTATTGAAAATTTACAAAAATGTTCATCAATTTCACGAAAATACCTCTAATTTATTTTTTTCTATTCTTTGCAAGCTGGAGTACTGATTTTTTTGGGGGAATTATGAGAATCTTGGAAAATGGTACATCATCATCTTTTTTTTCTAGTTTTTTCATTTTTTTTAAATGAGAGTTTTGGAAGTTGAATAAGTAATGATACTTCAAAAGCTCTTAGAATTTTCCCTCTTTAGCTTGATGATACGTGTCACGGGCCAACTATCGTAGTTTCAACGACTCATGCACCACTAGCGATCGTTTAGCCTCCTTTGCCTAAAAATCACTAGTTCAGCCTAATCTCGTGCGCCCAAGTAGTGTTGGTTGTGCGGAAGCATTAGAAAATCTACATAAAGTGAAGGCTATGAACGGAAAGCTAAAGATAAAGACTTTTGTTTAAAAGAGCTCTCTACTTCTTGATTGCTTCCAACTTTCCAACTTGGTTACAAATGTGGAGGTCTTGCTGTGTTTATAGGCAAAGCCCTCAAGACTCAAGATGGCCCTAGACTCTTCTACCAATTAAGCTATACAATTTGCATTTCTAGATCGTTCCGTCAATCTCTTGAATGTTTCGTTACTCTATGCTACACAAGTGTGAACCTCTAGAAGGTTCCGCATCGTTTTTGTCCCAAGTCACTTATGTACAATGTTCTTGAACAACCTAGAGAGATCCGGAAGCTTCTAGGTTATGCTACACACTTCTAATAATGTTTAGAGAGACCTCCATGCCTTAGCCTCCATGCCTCCATGGCTTGCCACTTGCTTGGGGAATTGGGGTGTGGGTCTACTAACAATCCGAATTTTTTTGCTATTTCTCTCATATACAGTAGTGCATGTCTGCTCAGCCTGGGATAGATGTGCACGGTCACGAGTGGTCAGGTGCAATCCATGTCATCCTCCCTCACTTGAACAAGGCATTGTCCCTGATGCCTTTGGTGCTCCCAGCAGTCGTCGAAACTTGTCTCGTACCATTACATGTTAACGTCCTCCTCTTGCTTCAGGCAGAAGAAGCGACATTGTATTGCATGCAGTGCATACTTAGGCCCTATTTCCTCAGCACGATACTCCCTTATGATGTCTTCGTGCATGTTGCCCCAGTCTGGCATGTACACGGCGTGCTCCTTGTGAAGGACCCCTTTTTTGTCAGGTCAATACTTGGTGATCTTGCCTTTGGTCACCAACTTTTTTAATGCTTTGGCTTGTGAATCAATGTCTTGCCCTTTTTGTATACGGTCGTAGACATCCTCAAACATCGCTACTACTAGAGCCGTGGTGCCCCATGCACCCGTTTCGCACTCCGTTGTTTTATTGCTTAGTTCATGCATTAGAGTCCCTACTCTAACCTTGTCCACGCTCGTTCCCCGGTCCTTTACAACTTTGTCCTTAAGTTGTTGTGGGTTTCTCTCATTCTCGTGAAAATGTTCACGATGCAAGATGCCCCTCCTTGCATAATGAGCATGGTATCCTCATGCAGTACCATGATCGGTCTCAAGTAGTCTATAAATTTCATTCTAAAGACTACCGTATAATCGTCCATTGGAGCAATAGTAAAGGTCGTCGTACTATTCCGTTGCCCTAACTTGATGAGTAAGCGTGCCGCTATCCCGTCCAATGAACCCCACTTGTCATTGACGGCCTTAAATTGGCCCTTGCATAGCTCCCATGTTAGATCCAATAACCATGCAATGCCATCACTCGTGTAATTGACGTCCGCACTTGTGTCCACCAAGGCCTATATTTTGCATCCGTTAATTTTTGCATCGACGAACATTCAGCCTTGTCCTTGGTCATCCACCTTGGCTTCGACCGCACTTAGCCTCGTGCACGCAATCTTGCGTTGTTCTTCCTCATGCTTGCGCTCTTAAATGATAGCGTGTAGCAACTTTCTATTTAGGCAATCCTTTACAAAGTGTAATGATTCTTGGCATACGTAGCACTTGAAGTCCTCGGTCTTGCCCTTCTTGCCTTGAGCCCGTTTGGTTTCATCGATTGCGGAAGAAATCTTAGACCTCTCGTGTACTTTCGCAGGGCTCGAGTGTTGGTCTCCCTCACTTGAATCTTGGTCGAGTCTCTTTCCTTTGTCTCTCCCGTTATCCCTCCATGGAATCTCATATAACTGCTCGGCTGCGGTCGTTGCTTCAGCTAAATCCTTCACGTGTTGGCTTTGGAGTTAGAGTTTGGCCCATGGTCGTAAACCGTCTATAAACGTGAAAAAGTGTTCTTTGGCGACATATCCGTTATCTCTAACAAGAGTTCAAAGAACTCCTTCACGTACTTGTGGATATGCCCATCACTATAGCATAAAAGATGAAACTTGGCCCTAGTTTCATTTTTCGCATCTGCTAGCTAGAATTGATTCTTCAACTTGCTCTTGAACATGTTCCAGAAAGTGATTGCGTCGGACCCACTCCTTATGTCGTCATAACTTCTCCACCACCATACTAAAGCCAAATCTTTTAAGTATAGTGGGGTTGTTCGCATCTTGGCTGCATCTCTCATGATGTCAAGTGCGACAAAATATCGTTCCAACCCGTATAGAAAGTTTTCGATATCGCATGATAAGTTTTCTAGATCAAAGACTGAATGCTATCTTTTGTGCATCTTTTCCATTTAAATAGACAAACTCTGTACCTTCTCCCCTCAGTCAGAATATCTACCTATCTAAAATATTAATTACAGATATGTTAATATACAGCTAATATAGTAGACCATAATCAGCTGCCCTTGATTAGTGCAATTAGTAGACCATAATCAGCTGCCCTTGACTTTTGTAATTAGTAGACTAGATCCCATAATCAGCTGTCCTTGACTTTTGCATTCAGTAGACCAGATCCCATAATCAGCTGTCTTTGACTTTTGCATTTAGTAGACCATAATCAGTTTACCTTGACTTTTGTAATTAATAGACTAGATTAGACTAGATCCCATAGTTAGCTACCCTTGATATCCCCCCTCAAATTGATGCTGGTCGATCAAAAAGCATCAATTTGTCAACCAGAAAATTGTGTCTATGACGAGAGAGAGCTTTAGTAAGTATATCAGCAGTTTGAAGATCAGTGGTGATATGAGGAAGAGAGATAACATGATCATCATATGCTTCGCGGATAGAGTGACAATCAATTTCAATATGTTTTGTACGCTCATGAAATACAGGATTAGCGGCAATGTGAATAACGCTAGTATTATCGGCATGAAGAGGAGTAGGTGCAAGTTGGGGAAACCCAAGCTCACCTAAGAGGCCTCGAAACCAAATGATCTCAGAACATGCAGAGGACATAGCCCGATACTCTGATTCAGTAGAGGATTTAAACACCCTATCTTGCTTTTTGCTTTTCCAAGAAATAAGAGAATTTCCAAGAAACATGCACCTACCAGTAACTGAACGTCTAGTATCTGAACAACCTGCCCAGTCAGCGTCGCTATAGGCTACCAAATGAAGAGGAGAATTTCTGGAGAAGAAAAGACCACGAGAGGAAGTGCCTAGTAAATAACGAATAATGCGACGAATAGCAGCTAGATGGAGATACCTAGGCGCCTGCATGAATTGACTAACTTGTTGAACAGCAAATGAAATATTAGGCCGAGTAATAGTTAAATAGTTGAGACTTCCCACCAATTGTCGATAGAGAAAGGGATCTGAGAGAAAATCACCCTCATCATGGCGATATTTAACATTTACTTCTAAGGGGGTATCAACAGACCGACCATCTTAGAGACCTGCCAAAGCAATTAATTCTTGGATGTATTTATGCTTATGTAAGAAAATACCAGCTGAGGTAGAGTGCACTTCTAGACCCAAAAAATACTATAGAGGACCTAAATCCTTCATATGAAAAGAACGTTGAAGATGCTCCTGAAGTTGAGATATTAATTCAGAGTCATTTCCTGTGATAACAATATCATCAACATATACCAGAAGTAAAACAAGTCCCTTATCAGTCTTGCGAAGAAATAAAGAGGAGTCATACTGACTCTGAACAAATGAGAAGCTAATAAGCGTAGAACGGAACTTATCAAACCAAGCCCGTGGAGCTTGTTTTAAGCCATAGAGTGAGCGCTTTAGCTTACAAACATCAGAAGAAGATGTAGAAAATAACCCTAATGGTGGAGTCATATAAATCTCTTCTTGAAGATCGCCATGTAAAAAGGTATTCTTAACATCCATCTGTCGCAATGACCAGCCTGAAGAAGCAGCAATAGCTAAAACAAGTCGAACTGTTGTCATCTTTGCCACAGGAGCAAAGGTCTGCTCATAATGTACTCCATACTCTTGCCGATTACCAAGAGCTACTAATCATGCTTTATATCTTTCAAGTGAGCCATCAGATCTCAATTTAACAAAAAACACCCATTTACAACCAATGGACTTAACATCATCGGGACAAGGAACAATATCCCAAGTATGATTCTCCTGAAGAGCTTGAAGTTCCCCGTTCATAGCTTTCACCCAACATGCTTGTTTAGCTGCCTGTGAATAGGATGTAGGAACTGTAGTGTTAGTTATAGTGGCAGAGAAATCATACCAATCAGGCGGACGACTAAGACGTATGGACTTTCGATGAGTGGTTGGAGCAAGGATTGGATCAGTGTCGAGAAGAGCTTGTGATGAAGAAGCCTGTCGTCTCTAATAAACAATCCCTAGTTAAAATCGATCAATTGGCGGAGCAATATCATCAAAGCTAGGAAGAACAACACCTTCAGACGAGGAAACATGGTATGGAAGTAGTGCTCATGTTCAAAGAAAATCACATTTCTAGAAATGTGTAGACGATTAGTAATAGCATCATAACACAAAAATCCTTTATGAGTTGTACTATAACTTATGAAAGCACATTTTACAAATTGAGCTGTAAGTTTGTGACGCTCATGAGGAGGTAAGTGAACAAAGCAAACACATCCGAATGTGTGTAAGTTGCCATAATTAGGATGTACACTAAAAAGACGATAATAAGGAGAATCAAAATTCAACTGTTGAGAAGGTAGACGATTAATTAAATAAACTGCAGTAGACAAAGCTTCTACCCAAAATTGAGATGGAACCGAAGACTGCAAGAGTAAGGTCCGTACCATATCCAACAAATGACGATGCTTACGTTCAGCCACCCCATTCTGTTGCGGGGTATAAGGATATGATCGTTGAGATAAAATACCTCTCTGTAGCAAAAATGCTTGAAAGGCATGTGACATATATTTCCCGCCATTGTCAGAGCGTAAAACTTTAATGCAAGTAGAAAATTATGTTTCTACATAAGTCACAAATTTTTGAAAAACAGCAAATACTTCAGCTTTAGTACGCAAAAAATATACCCATGTGAAATGACTATAGTCATCAATGAATGTCACAAAATATTTATATTGCGCATGTGAAACAACAGGAGTAATACCCCAAACATCACTATGAATGATCTCAAAACTTGTATTAGCATGACCACCATGACTAGGAAAAGGTAATATTTTACTTTTCCCTAGTCTACAAGTAGAACAATCAAAAGACAATTTATGATTAGAACACTGATCTTTGCTCCCAAGAAAATCATGCTTTATTAAATGAGATAAAATGACATTATTTGGATGACCTAATCGTTGATGCCGTACTTCAACTTTATTGTCAACAACCATAGAAGCCCCTTCGCGATCATCTTCCCTGACACCTGGTCCTGCACAAGACAACCATCACGAGAGACCGTACATCACAGTTATTATCTACTATCTGACTAACAGAAATCAAACTAGTAGACAACCCTGGAGAGACAAATACATGACGAAAAAAAGGTCTAATATCACCAATGGCTGTAATTGGAAGATTACTGCCGTTAGCAATCTGAATATTTTGTGTACCAGTATACTGCTGTAGATTATGTAGTGATGCAGATGAACCAGTCATATGATTTGATGCTCCAGAATCAACTAACCAAGGAGTAGAAACAATTTTACCTTGACCTTGAAGTCCAAGAGCAGAAAATGCTGAAAAAATCATTTGTTGAACCATTTCTGGAGTAAGTGTTGTGGCTGTGGATGTAGAACCAATAGTGTTAGAGTCTTGGACAGCACCTTGAAAGGCTTGGACTCTTCGATTCTCAGGGCGTGTAGGACAGTCCTTGATGATGTGTCCATTTTGCTTGCAATAATTACAAAATTTCTTTCCACAATTGCGTGCAATATGCCCAAATTCCTTGCAACTATAGCACTATACTTGTCCCTTTCCGCGATTCCTCCCTTGAGCAGCATAGGCAATATTGACAACTTTAGATATCTCCTTTGATGCACCTATGATAGTTTGTGTAGCCATTCTCTGTTCTTCTCGCAACAAGTCACCAAGACATACATTTAAAGAAGGAACTGGATTTCTATTTAACAATCCAGCTCTTACCGCTTCAAATTCAGGCCTCAGTTTCATTAGAAACTGGTCACGCTTACTATCTTCATGAACCGCTTGAATATCGGCTAAGGCTTTGCTTGGTACCTTAGAATAGATTATACTAGAGTATTCGCTCCATAAATTAAGAAATCCAGAATAATACTGCTCAATAGAGAGATTACCTTGGCTATATGTACTAATTTCCAATTCAAGCTGAAATCTTCTTGTTGTATTATCTTGATGATATACACGCTTCAAATGATCCCACATCTCCTTTACTGTATTAAAGGAGCGTAAATTGTTCACCATATGAGCTTCAATAGATGCTAGAATCCAAGAAATAATTCTAGCATCCTTTGCCTCCCATTGAATAATTTCTTTTCCATCTCTAGGTGCTGTAGAAGACCCGTCAACATGAATCCAAAGCTCTTTGCCTTTTAGAAACATCCTAAATTGAAATTCCCATGCTGCATAATTTTTTCCAGTGAACTTGATGGCCAAAGATTCCGTATGTGTTTTTTCCAAAGAGTTTTCCATAGACATTCTTTCAAAAAACAAAGATCTAAATTACAAGAAAGGCTGCCAACCACAATATGATTGACCCAAAAGGATATCTTGAAACCGAATGATTGATCAAAATAATCAACCCAAGAAGAATAACAACTCAGAAAGTTTGGAAAGGCAGAGAAATTCAAATAACCAGCTATGATACCATGACAAGTTTTCTAGATCAAAGACTGAATGCTATCTTTTGTGCATCTTTTCCATTTAAATAGACAAACTCTGTACCTTCTCTCCTCAATCAGAATATCTACCTATCTAATATATTAATTACACATATGCTAATATACAACTAATATAGTAGACCATAATCAGCTGCCCTTGATTAGTGCAATTAGTAGACCATAATCAGCTGCCCTTGACTTTTGTAATTAGTAGACTAGATCCCATAATCAGCTTTCCTTGACTTTTGCATTTAGTAGACCAGATCCCATAATTAGCTGTCTTTGACTTTTGCATTTAGTAGACCATAATCAACTGGCCTTGACTTTTGTAATTAATAGACTAGATTAGACTAGATCCCATAGTCAGCTGCCCTTGATATCGCACACTTTTCTTACTCCACTATAAGTATTCGATCGTGGCACCTCGACCCTTGGTGCGACACGGTGGCTCCCATTGCCCCTTGTGTCCTTAATTGATCCAACCCCAGGCAAAACCTTTGCAGTTCCTCCCGAACGTATGAAGGCTCCTCGGCCGTTGTATTCGCAAACTTGGCCAACTGTGCTCTAGATGCGTCAAGCTCCACCTTGAGCTTGGCAATCTCCTCTTGGAGAGACTCCACCATGAGCCTAATCGTCTCATACCTTTTGAGAAATCTGCCCACAATCTCATTTAGCTCGACCTGCATGTCCCCAAGCAACTCTTCCATATCAAGTTTTGCCAGTTTTCGTTGAGCTTACCCTAGTGGTCGTGGTGATCAATAACAGTTAGCCCTGAGCTAGCCTCTTCTCAAATGCAGCCAACAGCTCTTGAGCAGCGGAGTTGTCCGTACGACCCTTGTCTCGAGTAACCCTCTCCGACTCTTGTGGGACATGTTCCTCCTCGACTTCCCGTTGCATGCTAACGTCTGATGTAGTAGCCATTCACTTGTCCCCTAAACCCACGATATCAAGCACAGCTCTAATTCCAGCTGTCATGGGCTGACTGTCGTAGTTTCAGCGACTCGTGCGACATTATCGATCGTTTAGCCTCCTTTGCCTAAAGATCACTAGTTCAACCTAACCTTGTGCGCCGAATTAGTGTTGGTTGTGCGGAAGTGTTAGAAAACGTACGTAAAGTGAAGGCTATGAAAGAAAAGTTAAAAATAAAGGCATTTGCTCAAAAGAGTTCTCTACTTCTTGATTGCTTCTAACTTTCCAACTTGGTTACAAATGTGGATGTCTTGCTCTATTTATAGGCAATGCTCTCAAGATTCAAGATGACTCTAGACTCTTCTACCAACTAAGTTATACAGCTTGATCTTCTAGAACGTTCTGCTAATCTCTTGAACGTTCCGTTACTCTATGCTACAGAAGTGTAAACCTCTAGAAAGTTCCGCACCGTTCTTATCCTAAGCCTCTTATGTACAATGCTCTTGAACAACCTAGAGAAATTCGGAAACCTCTGGGTCATGCTACATACTTCTAACAATGTTTGGAGAAGCCTCCACGTCTTGCCACTTGCTTGAGAGATTAGGGTATGGGTCTACTAACAGTCTTAAATTTTCTGTTGTTTCTCTTATATACAGTAGTGCATGTCTGCCCGGCTTGGAACGGACACGCATAGTCGCATGCAATTAGGTGCAATCCGTGTCATATGGAAGCGTAATCCCAAAGAAAATGTTGCGGATTATTTCCTAAATGCGAATCTAAGACTCGAAAGAACGAGAGGAATCTCTCAATTTTATTAAAACAATCCAACAAAAGTTTTGATAAAATGTCGATAGATGAATACTAAGAAAAACCTAGGGTTGGCCTATTTATAGGCTACAATATTGATGAATCAAAAAAAAAAAAAACACGGAAATAAAATACAACTTCAACTCAATGTCAGGTCATAAGTCGGACTCAATGATTGGCACCCTTCCAGAGTTGCAAATGAATCAAACCGTTCACGAATGACTCGAGTCTGAGCTCAAACTCGAGTTGATCAAGTCGAACTTGAATTTGAATTCAAGTTCAAAGATACTCAACTTGTTAGTTAGCGAATCGACTCGATATATATTTATTTTTTTATTTTAATAGTAAAATTATATATATTTCTAATATTTTATTATTTATTAAGAAAAATTATTATTTTTATTTATTTTTTAAAAATAAAATAATTATTTTTTATTTTTTTAAGTTCGAACTCAAGTTTTACATTGAAAATTTGTCGAACTCGAGTTTGAATTTCATAAAACTAAGTTGAGATTTGACTCGATTAGGCCAAATGTCGACTCGACTCGACTCAACTTGTTTGCACCCCTACATCCATCTTAGCAAGCCTCTGTAGATTGAACACAAATCAGAATATGATAGGGATCCTATGTTGGCATCCGATTCGACTAAGCTTTGTTTCTTAAGCGACCTTTTTTCTTTGCGTAATCAATCATACTCCAAAACATATTTTCAAGCTACTCCGTATCAATCCCCCCTCCTCCTCTCCCACTCCCACCTGGAAAGAACTCGCCTTGGAGTTAATAGGCACATATGGATATAAAGGCATGTCCAATGAATTATACAAGGTTAAATTAGCAACATTGAAAGTTTGAAAAATGCCAATCGACTCTGGCAAGTCCACCACATAGATATTAGGATTATTGCATCGTAGGATCTTGTAAAGACCATACTTCCGTTGCTATAACTTGCCATAAATATCGACTGGGAATCGCTTATGCCAGAGATATGCCATTACCATATCTTTTTTTTCAAACATGGTTGCCTGACGATGCTTATCAGCTACTGTTTTGAACTTAGTTTTTGTCAACTCCAGCTTCTACCTAATAGCATCTTGAATATCTTGAACATCTTTGGCAATGTTATTGGCTACAACACTATATCCAAGAATATTGGGTAACTTGACCTAATCAACTGTATGGCGCGAAAGCTTCACATAGACCACTGAGAATGGTGACTTCCTAATAAAGCTATGCACTGCATTATTGAAACCAAACTCTGCTTGGGGCAAGGTATGATCCCAAACCCTTGGTCGCTCTCCACATATGCAACAAATTACGTTCCCTAATGTTTGGTTGATTGCATCTATCTATCCATCCATTTGTGAATAAGCGATACTGTTGAACTTAAGAGATGTGTCAAATCTTCCAAAGAGTTAGTAAAAAATGGTTGAAAATTTTTGTATCTCGATCTAATGTGATTGACTTTGACACTCATGCAAGCGAACCACCTCCTAAAAAAATAGATGAGCAATATGGGAAGCATCAAAAGTCTTCCTGTATAGTATGAAATGCACCATTCCGAGAACATATCAACAACAACAAAAATTGAATCGACTCCACGTTGACTCCTAGGTAAACTCAAGACAAAATCCATCAAAATATCCTCCCAAATCACCTTTCGAACAAGTAAACGATTATAAAAACTCATATTCTAGGCTTGCTCCTTAGCCGTCTGACAAGTGTACCATTTACGAACAAAGGTCCAAATGTCTTTTCCCCATTGGGGTCAGAAATATCTCTCTTTCAAACTAGAGATTGTTTTTTCAATCCCTAAGTAACCATCAAGTCCACGGCCATGCAAATCTTTAATCAACAACCCACGTAAAGAAACACGGCGAATACAAAGATGATTATCTCGAAAGAGATACCCGTCAAATATATGAAAGTCATTCTTTGGACTTCCTCCTTGACACACCACCCATATATCTTTGAAATCATCATCTCCTTCATACACTTTTTTAAGCACATCGAATTCAATTATTTCATGACTTAAATTGACGGGTAACGTTGCTCGGTAGCTACTTTGTTATGTTGTCTAGACTTGTGCTTTAAAATGAAAAGGAATTGTTATAGATATGAGATCCAACGAGCATGCATCTTACTCACTGTCTTCTGGTTGTTCAAATATTTCAGCACCTGATGATCAATGTACAAGACGAATTGATTTTGAATCAAGTAATGCTCCCAGTACTTTAGAGCTCAAACCATAGTATAAAATTCTTGGTCATAAATAGACTATTTCTAACATGCCTCACTGAGCTTTTCATTAAAATAAGTTATGAGTCTTCCCTCTTGGGACAAGACTGCACCAATACTCAATCTTGAAGCATCACACTCAATCATGAACAACTTTTCCAAATGAAGTAATGTCAATACTGGAGTAGTTGATTGCTTCTCTTTGATCAGATTGAAGCTTTTATCCTTTTCTAGCCCCCACTAAAACTTGTCCTTCTTCAAACAATCAGTCAAAATAACTATGATAGTGCTGAAATTTGTAATGAATCTCTTGTAAAAGGTTGCAAGGCTTGAAAGCTTCTAATGTCAGCGACAACTTTGGGAGCAGGCTAATGACGTATAGCTCTTATTTTTTTTCTTATTATCCACACGTATACTGTTTTCACTGTTAATAAAGGCCAAAAATAGAAAACTCTTTACCATAAAATAGCACCTCTTCAAATTAATATAGAACTTGCTGCAACACAATCAACACTTGGAAAAGGTGCTCCAAATGTTCCTCCTTGTCAGCACTATAAATCAGAATATCATTAAAATATACAACCACAAATTTCTCAATAAACGGTTTAAGTATCTTATTCATCAGTCTCATAAAGGTACTTGGGGTATTGGAAAGCCCAAATCACATGACCAGCCATTCATAAAGACCCTCATTGGTTTTGAATGTCGTCTTTCACTCATCTCTTGGTTGAATGTGTATCTAGTGAGAGCCACTCCAAAGATCAATTTTTGAGCAGACCTTGGCTCCCGACAGACAACCCAACATATCTTCTAATCTCGAGATGGGGTACAGTGATTTTATTGATTGCTCTACTATCGACACACATTTTCCACCTGTCATCTTTCTTTGGGGTTATCAAGGTAGAGATTGCACGCAGATTCATGTTCACTTGAATTGATCCTTTCTTAAGTAAGTTGTCCACTATTTGCTAGTGTTTCATTCTCCTTTGGACTAATTCTATAGTGCAATAGGTTGGGCAAAGTAGATTTGAGAACAAAATTGATAGCGTGCTGAATACTCCGCATAAGTGGCAAGTTAGGTGAAACATCATTTGGAATGACGTCTACAAACTCCTCTAGCAACTTTTGTACTGGTAAAGGAATGACCACTTCGATCTGTTTATCTCCCACCATCAGTACTTCTTTTATCGTCAACGCATGAACTTCTCTCGAACTCCTATAATCAACAAGAAACACTTCTCTTGAATGGGTGTTGGTTAGGAAATTCTTACCCTACTACTGCTGGCTTGACTACTACCAAGATGATCACTAGGTTTGGAAGAAAGCAAAGTGATTTTTTTCCATTTCTTACAAATTTATAAATATTGTCCCAACCCAAAATAGTAGCATTGACATAAAAAATGCCAGGGATGTCCTAACAATAATTGATAGACCTTCATATCAATTGCATCATAAATTATCTCATTTCTATAATGTTTACCTATAGAGAGAGAGGAACGTTATATTGCTTAGTGACACATACAGGTTCCACATTCTTAATCCATTCTAATTTATAGGGTTTAAGATGATCGATAACTAGCAATTTCAAAACTCAACTAAAGCTCTAGAAACAATATTCTCAATGCTACCACTATCGATAACAAATCATAGATTTTAACAAAAATAGTGCACCTAATTTCATACAATTTGTGATGTTGAGAGTCATCTTGGCATCTGGGGGTCAGCAACAACTTCTTCTTATGTAAGCCCAATAATCTTACTCATTCTTCTCTTTAACAGGTTTGTAGATGTACTCCTCTTCATTATTTTCCACCTTTGGTGTATTGTCGACATCTTCAACATTGTCTACTAAGTTAGTCTACCTTCGGGTGTTAGGTCAATTATTTGACGTATGTCCTGGTTGCTTGCACCTCTAATGTTTATCACCAACTAGTCTCGCATAGGGATTGTGGGGTTGATTTGAATTAGACAGATCAATGGAATTAGTGTTCTAACATCAAGACTCCTTAACTTCTGTAATAGGCCTCTTGTCCTTTTGTAATCCCAAGCCATGACCCTTCTAGGTAATTGATAGGTCATAATTTGTTGCTAAATTTATAATTATTCTCCCCTTGATTTTAGGCAAATATTGTTTTAATTATTGAATTCTACTTATATTTGGTATTTTGTGCTTATTCCAGGAACGGGAATGAAAAGTGCTTAAATGAAAATTTTTTAGTGAAAAACATTTAACGGTTGCACGTGGGAGCGCCTAAACTCACTACTCAAAACCGGAAAGTCGGGATTGATATTTGGTAGTTTCCCAAGTCGAGTCAACTTCCTAATTTGTTAGCTGCCAAGACCTTTCTTATTCCGCGACGTCCCTCTCAAGAAAAAAGAAAGCTTGAGGAAATTGATTTGTAATAGGATTTTCTTTTAAAAATTTGATTGGTGTTAGAAAACCAATCAATTAAGAAGTCAAAAGAGGAAACGAGAAAAAGAAGGCCAGATTCTTATTTGATTGATACCGAAACGAGGGAATAATCTGGAGGGGAGTGTCGTGACTCTTTAGGGAAGAACCGCCGCTTGGTCTTTTCTCCTAAAAAGAGACAACGGCCTCCTGGCTCCTAGGCTTTTGTTTTGGTGAAATTGTAAAAGTTTTGGCATTGGGATTTTTTTCCCAATGATGAGCCACTAATATTCTTTTCTAGTGGAAAGTCAACTTAAAAACTCGGTTCCAAATATCTGTGAGATCGAATTATTTTACTTATTTCTTTTATTCATTGGTATTTGTACGTTTTCTGATTTAACTTCTTATGATTGTTATGTTATTTGAATGTCAAAAGTCCGATATTCGAATTAACCTAATAATCTATTGCCAGATTAATTGATTGAATTCGTAATTGTTCAATTGATTAATACCAGTGGCGATTAGCGTGATTGGTTTCATGTTAGGGAAACGTATGATCTAAGTTAAACGAACCCTCGTAACGTGTTTGTTAGTTAGGATTGGACTTTTCTAATTCTTATTGCAATTGATAACTTAAATCCTATGGCCGTATCTAGGTTATTTCTTGGTTAGGGAAATAATTAATTGTCGTATCTTGACTATCGAAAAAATAAGGAAAGGTTGGTTGTTTATCGCGTGTATGACAACTATAATCAATCTATTAATGAGTAATTGAATTATCTTTGCATCGATGATCAGTTGAATGGACTGTGTCTGAAAAGTTACACCTTTGGTTAGAGTCGTATTGATTATTGATTAATTTCTGTTTATTTCTATTAGTTGTTTCATTAGTTAGTTAATTAGTTATTTTATATTCTCCAAAAAAACTCTCATACTTCGGACTCTGGAAGAAACGAATTATTCCCAATCCTTGTGGATTCGACCCTGCTCACCGCTATATACAAAATTTATATTTTTCTCGAGTAGATATTTATTATTGCATAGGTTCGACACCTGTTAATTTTTGGTACCGTTACCGGGGACTGGTGCCTGCTTAATTTGTTTCTTTTTGAGTTCATCTTATTTTTTTTCTTTTTTTCTCTTATTTTTTTAATATAGTTTATGACAGGTTGTCGATGTCTGTGCAATAATAAAAATAAACCTAATTGCCAATTAAAGTAACTAAAATTCGATTTCAAGTACTGGAGCAGGGACTCTAGGTGTGCAATGGGTTAATTGATTTATCCTGTTCTCGAAGAGTTTGCTTGATCCGATATACCCAAATGAAATGATTTTTTTCATAAATAATTATGAATTTGTAAACAGGGCAAGTAGGGTTGGATCCTCAGGAATTGAGGATATTTGTTTCTTTCGAAATCCAAAGTAACACGGGGGGGTATTTTTTGTATAAACGATGACAATCAAAGAATTTCAAAATAAAAATAAATAGCTAACTAGAAATTAAATGACAATTTACTAAAATCAGAATAATAATAATTAAAGGTTTAGCCAAAAAATAACTTCACTAATGGTTCACCTAATTATCATCGATGCACAAGCAATTTCAATTATTTATTAATAAATAGGTTATAACTGCCATACATGCGATGACAGTCAACCCCTCCTTACTGTGTCGGTGATCAAGGTACGCTCGTTAATCACTGCTCTAATTGAGAAATAATTCTAAGTACGTCCGTAAGATTTAATTTCTCAATTGCTTTACATATTAGAGGGACATTATTCTAACCAAATAACGCACCACCATGGTTATTCTAGATTAGCCTGCGTATTCCCCTGATACAAATCTAATCATGCCAGTTGTCACTATTTCGAGACAATTAAACAATTACAGATTTAATACCTCAATTGACAATAGATTATTAAATCAATTCATTAGTCGGATTCAAGACAATCAATTAATTAAATAACTATAAACACTGCAATCAGGAAATATGCAAATACCAATAAATAAGAGAAAAAGATAAAATTAAATCGATTTCACAATTTCAGGCGACCCAAAGCATCCGTTGTTTCTTGACTAGAATAGAGGAGTTAGTTCATCTTTGACGCGAAAAACCCACACACAATTGTAGCGAGAGCAACGGCAATAGTCTTCGATTGGGTGAACTCAATTCGGTTGAAATAATCCAGGAAATAACGAAGCTACAGGGGTGGAATTCAATACTTCCGTTTTGTCCTCACATGCGAGGGAAAAACTACTAAGAAAAACGAAAGTGAAAAAGTCAAAAGCAAAAGCTCAAAGGATAGTGCTAGTTCTCTGTTCCTAATTCTAATTTCTATCTACTGCTTCCTACTGTGCGGCGGCTCCAGCGGAATAAGACTCCAGCTCTTCCGTTGTTTCCCTCCATGCTGTCTTCCGCAAATTACCAAAAATGGTCGCGTCTTCATATTCCAAAAATGCCCCTAAACGCCTGCTATTTGAACTCTTTCCTGATAACTGCCAAATAGGCACTTGTTATCATATTTTCGTTCTACTCCCTGAAATAAATGTAAAATACCAAAAGTGAGTAAAATCTAACAATTAATTCACATCGGATCAGGTAATAGAGGAAATTAATAATGAAATAAATGATAAATTGCAACCTATCAGTTTATGACTGCTAACATTCCATATTTTGGTGATAGACTGGATTTTATTTCTAAAAGGGGTTATGAGACTCGTGCTTTTTCTAATGATCAATTGGTTGTTACAAATTGTGAAAGTTATTTTGCCTCAAATCATTCAACCGACAAATATCGCGCATTTTAAGATGGCCTAAGTACTCCAATCGATACTTTTGGAGATTTTTCACCTCAATATCAAACGTGGTATGACCCTTATTCAAACGGGTATGATCAAGGATGGTGGGATAATTCCAATCTTAATTATGAACAAAGGATAATAAGTTTTCAACAACAAGACTCTCAACAACCATCACCCATGTTATGTATTACTAGCTACTAACACATATCATTTTCAACAGCACACACAAAGGATAATTAAAAGGATGGAAGATGGAAGGCAGAAGGCGTGAATTGGCATCTACAATGAGCAAATTGATTTTTCAATTTATGAAGAATTGCTCTCACAGACCAACATCGACCTTAAAGAAGATGAGAGTATAATTATCCTCACAAGTGACATGGAACTGTAAGAGTATCAAGAAGAAGAATCTAAAGATGCAGTTGAAAGATATTCTTGATTATATTCATTCAGATTTATGGGGTTCATCTTGTATTCTATCTAAGAATGGTGCCAAGTATATGTTGACTTTCATTGATGGTTACTCAAGAAAAATTTGAATTTATTTTCTTAAACATAACAATAATATTTACCTCACTTTCAAACAATGAAAAATTTTGACTGAAAAATAGACAGGTAAATAGATCAAACAGTTTAGAATAGATAATGATATTGAATTTTGTGAAAGAAAATTTAATAAATTTTGCAAGAATGAAGGAATTATTAGGTATCGTACTGTCAGGATGACACCTTAGCAAAATGGTGTGGCTGAACATATGAATAAAACGCTTTTGGAGAGAGCGAAGTGCATGATCTCTAATGTAGGGTTGACAAAGGACTTTTGGGTAGAGACGATTTCTATGATTTGTTATATTATTAATCGTGCTCGCTCTGCAACTCTTGATTTCAAAATTCTTGAAAAAGTTTGGTCAGGTACTCCTACTAATTATTCTGATTTAAAACTTTTTGAGTGTCCAACATACATGCATGTAAATGATGAAAAATTAGATACCCTAGTTAAAAAGTTTATTTTTCTTGGATATGCTTCTGGGGTGAAAGGGTACAGATTATGGTGTTTTGATCCCAAAATTTTAAAATTTATAATCAGTAAAGATGTTACTTTTGATGAATTCTCTGTATTATCTTCCAAGAAGGAATTTTTAGTTCTTGTCCTGCAGATGATAGTATACAAAAGCAGGTAGAGTTTGAGATTGGTAGTTCTGGTCCTTCTATTCAACAAATGTCAGTATATGTATCTGAATCTACTGATGAAAATAATTCAAAAGAGAAAAAAATTTTCATTGTCAAAGATAGATCAAGGAGGGATATTTGACTACCACAAAGTTATGCAAATTTAGTTGCATATGTTTTGTCTGTTATAGAAGAAACTGATGTAGTTGGCGAAACTACTACCTATTCAAAGGCAATTTTTGTGATGACTCTACTAAGTGGGTGATTGTAATGAATGAATAAATTGAATCTTTCCATCGAAATGGAACTTAAATTCTTGTGAAATTTCAGATAAAAAAATTATTGGATACAAATAGGTCTTCAAAAAGCAAAAAGATATTCCAGGGATCGAAAATATTCGGTACAAATCACGGTTGATTACAAAGGGGTATAGTTAGGTAAAAGGTATTGATTTTAATGAAGTATTTTTACCTGTTGTTAAGCATAGTTCTATTCATGTTTTACTTATTTTAATTGTCATGTATGATTTGGAGTTGGAGCAATTTGATGTTAAGACAACTTTCTTATATGGTGAATTTAAAAAGAAAATTTATATTAAACAACCTCAGAGATTTGAAGTTGTTTATTCAAGGAGTATGTATGATAGTTCTGTTTACTTTCGAAAGTTAGGTGATGATTTTTCATTTATTTGCTATTTTATATTGACGACATGCTCATTGCTGCCAAGAATTTATATGAAATTCACACTTTAAAATTGCATAAGTAGTGAATTTGAAATGAAATATTTGGAATTACTTAAGAAAATTCTTGGTATGGAAATCAAGATAGATCGAGGAGTTGGAAAGTTATTCTTGATTTAAGAAAATTACCTTGAGAAAATTTTGGAGAAATTTGGCATGAAAGATACTAAACCTGTGATTACTCCTCTTGCTAGTTATTTTTGACTATCTGCTTCTTAATCACCACAGTCAGTTGAAGAGAAAGAGTATATGACACAGGTTTCATATTCCAGTGTAGTCTGTAGCATTATGTATGCAATGATTTGTACTCGTCCAAATATTGTACAAACAGTCAGTGTGATTAGCAGATATATATCTTATCCTGAAAAAGTACATTGACAGGCTGTGAAGTGGGTTCTCAAATATTTGCAAGGGACTTCAAATTGTTGTTTGGAGTTTGGGAGAAATAATGATATTTTGATTAGTTTTGTAGACTCTAACTATACTGGGGATCTTGATAGCAAAAGATCACTTTCAGATTATGTATTCTGCATTGGTAGTTGTGCAATTAGTTGAACAGTTACTTTATAACATGCTGTAACTTTATCTACTATAGAGGCAGAATATATGATCATGATCGAGACAATTAAAGAAGTCTTGTGGTTGAAGAATTTGTTTGGCAAACTCAATCTGCATCAAGGTGTTACTACTATTTACTATGATAGTCAAAATGCCATTCACTTGACTAAATACCAGATGTATCATGAGAGCTCGAAGCACACTGATTTGAAATTTCATTTTATTCGAGATACTGTTGTTGAGGGAAAAATCCTTATTCAGAAAATCAGTACCAATGAGAATCCTGCTGACATGTTCACGAAGTTTCTTCTAATTTACAAGTTCAAATAATGTTTGGGATTGTTTGGTGTTTGTTGTTGGTGATTTAGACCCATTAGGGCTTATGTGAAGAAGGTGAAACAGATTTGCTATTATCAATATTGGGGACATGCCAAGATGGAGATTTGTTAAAGTGATTTTTTTCCACATCGCCTTTTATAAAAGGGAGTCTCTCCCTTAGTTACCTATAAATATAGTGGGTCTGAGATGGGATTATGCATACCAAATTAAGAGAGTTTTAGTGGGCTATTTGGACCTTTAAATCATTAAATTTTTTGTTTAGTAAAATATCTTTGGGCTCTCTTGTGTTTCAAGTATTAGATGTTTTGGGTTTAGAAACACTTTTCTAAAACATTTTGTACTCTTTTCTTTATAATAGAATTTTGTTCCTCTTTCGTCTGTGAACGTAGGTCAATTTGATCGAATCACGTAAATTCCTATGTTCCTAATTTATTTATTTTTTACTTTGTTATTTGTCTTTTGGAGTTGTAAAAAATCTTTTCATTAATTTTTTTGGACCAGACGTAACATTGTTAACACTAGTTTAGGTACCCAATGGAGTCAATCTAATGCTGCAAGCAGAGCAGCTGCAAATTCTAGACCAATAATTAGTAATGCAAGTAGGGGCAAAGGTACCAAGGGTAGAGGAAATAGAGGTAGAGGAAGAAGTAATCATGGACCATACAGTGGTATTAGTCTTTGGAATAGTATTGGGATATCAACAGGAACATACTTTATTCCCGATGATCAAGTATGCTTGTTAGAATACAACCACCTTTTTTAAAATCCTTTTACGATGTCTCATATTTTATTTTTGACTTATAGGGCTATAGAAGCACCTCCAATGCACTCCATGTGCAACCAACGTACTTAGTAAGTCATAAAATTTGATTTAATCTGATTTTGAATGCTAAATTTTTCTAATCTCTATTTTTTTTCAATCTATAGTGGTCAATTGGTTCGGCTAATAAGAGTACAATTACTGGACATCATAGAGTCTCTACTTCATTTGGACCACATCAAGAATCCACATCTAGTGCCTTAACAAGCTTTCAGGTACACTTATATGTAGTGCAACTCTTAAATTCTTTTTTTTTTTTGGTGCTAAATTTAAGCATGTAATTAGTATTGATAGTTAAACTTTTTGTACTAGATTCAAAAACAAAACAGTAGACTTGGCACTGTGATGTTCTCATCCCAAACTTCTGTTGCTGGAATTTATGTCCATAAAGATTAAATAGATTTATGAAAAGATGATGCTGCTGACTTTTGGGTTGATGAAATTTGTTCCTTAATCAATCTCTTTTAGACAATTTAGTATGGAACTTGTTTTTGTTAATTCACTTCCTAATCAAATAGGATAATGTTCCCTCTTTTGTTAGTAGGCTCTTTTGGAATGCTTTAAAAGCTGTAGTCACAACGATATTATTTTGGTTGTTTTGATGAATACCTATGGTATATATAATATGTTGCACATAAAAGCTAATATTTCATTATCTATTCCTGAACAAGTTTGAAGTATATAACTATTTGGAATCATGGTAGTCAATGCCTTTCTAATTGTCTATTTATGCCTATTTCAGTTGGGGATTAGTTTTAAAATAAAAATTGATGATGTCCTTTGTAATCTTGAAATTGATAACATGAGGCAGTAAAGTGTATATTTCTAAAGTATAGGGGGCAAAGTATTACTCATCCTCAAGTTCAAGACGGTAGAGTGTAATTAACCCTTTTTTCTTTCTTGAGGAACAGTAGTCCTAATCCTAATAATGATTGCAGCTACATCCCATCAATTGATGAGAGGGAGGTATTGGAGATTCTGAGAGATCTTTCCATTTGAAATTGAGGACTGTTTGCGTAGCTACCATTCCAGGATCAAATATCAATACAGCCTCGGCCCTAGGCAATACTCTTTTTAGGTACAAAAGCAAGAGCATTTTACACGAACTCCAATTTTAATGCAACGGCGAATTCATGTTTATGTTCATGCATCAACATAAACAGTGCTATATTTTACCCAAAAATACAAGTTATCAAAATAGGGATGAGCGCTTTGGTAAACTTTCATTGTACAAATTTATGATTTCAACTCTCATTGCCTCATTTTCCCTTTTTGTAATTTTTGGGTAACTGTACTAATGATTAGGGAACAAGAAGATTTAATCGGAAATGAGAAAATAAGAAACGCTAAAAGGAACAATAATGCTAGTTCTGTAAGTGTATCACTAGCAAATATTCACGTGAAAAGTTTCGACTTCCATGAACCAACAACTGTTCTACCAAGTATTAACCTTCCTTGAATATCTTTCAAGGCATGTATATATAGTATATTCCACCACGACAGGGAATACTTTCTATCAATTACATGTTATAGAACTGATGCAAAAAGGGAAAAAAAAAATTTACATGCTCTAGAACCAAATATGCAGGACACTGGTTGATCAGAACATGTTAAATGGATTTACAAGTTCCAGTTGCAACATAGACCCTACAAACTTGAGCTTCAATCATTCCCAAGGTAAAATGAAAATGAATAACAGCAATGAAAATGGCAAATGATTCTAACTTTCATGGTTGGTGGAAAACGTGCATGCTGCGAAATGGTGAAAAGTCAGTTTTGCCTTACAGAGAAGCGTTTGTCTCTAGTTATGTTCTTGATCAGCATCAAAACAATAGATTCTGAACTACATCATCTGATACCAAATCTCAGTATAATCGGGGTTGGACCAGTGACTTCAGTAGGTTAACGCAGGTGGACGCGTTCTTATTTAGGAAGCCAGAAGTGGAAAGGGCAATTTTGATTTCGATAAGCAATGTAATTATTTGGCTAAGTAAGAAAAGATTATACAAAGTTCAGGGATAAATTACCCAAAATACTAACCCTGATGATATTTTGGTTAGAAAAGAGCTTGTCATCCTGAAAAGTCCAAGGCCTCTAGTTACCAATTTTCATAAAGAGTTGCATCTAAAATTGCAAGAGGGATGTTTAACATGAAACTTTCTTGTGCCATGGCCGGGAAAACTACCGTCAAAATTAAAATGCTAATTCAGGCACCTAGACATCACCAAAGTTACGTTGCTTTAGAATTCATTTCTATCCTCTACTAAAAACCGTTCCAAGCACCGTTGATTTTTCATTTCTATCCAACTTCTTGTCTACTAAAAACTTTTCCAAGCAACATTGATTAGTAGATAGATTTTATAGACAGCTTGATGTAGTAAAAAAATTTCAGTAACAAGGACTAATAGCAGAACTGAAGTTAAAATACTGCAAGCTGTAGAAGAAAGTCAGGTAGAGCAAATATGCTAGACAAACATCAAAATCCTGGAGGCAAGGATGTAGGAATGAAGTTCAAACAATTCATTAGGGACATCTTCTCAACGAATTGCAGATTATGCTGGAGAGTGCATTCAGGGAGGAAACTCGAGCAAGTTAAGTAAACTTACATAAACACACAAAAGGTTTAAAATATCCACCACCATTGCTTACTTTTGAAGCGAGAATGTAACAGTTCGATACTGTCCTTTACTCGGGAAGATTTGAGCAGCTTTAGCTTCCACTAATCTAAGAGATAAATTTCTAGATTTACTGAAATAATGCTAATAGTACATAGTTTTATGGTGAAGAATTAGAGCTGAAGCCTGGAATCCAAATTTCAATATCAGCATATTCAGTTGGAGATTACAATCCTACCAAACGAACAAAACAAAGAAAAATGCCAATATTATAAGTTCTCAATGTTGTGCAGGGTGTACTTCGTGGTCGTTTACATCTAATTGTACATGATACAATGCAGGCTAACAGGAGAGAACTTCCAGTTGTGCAAAAATGATAGAGGCGAAAACTGATTACCAAGTTTAAAAGGCTAAAGCAAAATTACAAACAACAATTCTATTAGTTCTATTGTAAAGAAAGGAACTCTGGAGAAACAGAGGAAAGTTTTGGAGGTAATCAAGTACTAACCATATTTGGTTGCTTGAAACTCAGATTCAGTTAAAAGGTTTCTTCACTAAGCTACATGTTTCAGTAATAAAAAGAAAACATAACAAATGAACCCACATTGAAGCAACCGTAAATTGCAAAAGTTAACTGCTAGACAAACAACTCAAAATATGACTGAACAACTAGTTTTCCACCTCAATGCATGTCCCAAAACTCATCAAAGGCCTGGAGGCAGGAATTTATGTTCAATTTCAAATACACCATCCTGGACACCATCAGTCACATTGCAGTTCATCTGCCTAGAGGTTAATTTGTGAGAAAACCTATAGAAGTCATTAGGCATTATTAGAAATGAATTGTTCTCATGCTGACTTCTCCTCCAAAATGAATTTACATGTCCTATTTTGTCCAAGCAAGCAACTCTAAAGCCAACAGATGAAGAAGGATCTGTTAGATACGAAAGAATTTCCACAAGTTCATACTTGCACTGTCTATGATTTTCTGGATGACAGCCCCATTTGATGATATCCCAGTCCTTATAAATTGCCCAAATCTCTCCTTCATTAGGAAGTATGCAGTAAGGATAACCTTCTTTTCCGACACAGAAAACTCGATGAGAGAACACACTAGGAGATTCCACACTTGTTCTCTCACGATTAAACATGCCACAGCCAACTGGTAAGCCAGCCTTTATCCACTCATTCTCACCTGGAAGCCCTGGCAAAGGCTTGAGCCACACAACACCAAGCCTACAATTTCCACCCTTTTTAATGACCTTTATGATTTGGACATATGATCTTGGCATGTGATCTTTGGCATTGAAACAGGCCCATGTCTCTCCTACATTAAAGAGACATTCTAGTTTCTCCTTGCCTGTATTATTAGCCAATGCCCCTGGATTAATAAAGGGAGGTGTCTGTAAGTTATCCCTTGAATTAGATTCTGATTGAGAAACATCAAGAACTAAGGTTTGTTGAGTGCTGCAAGCCTGTGATTTATAGTCATTCTTGTGTATATTGACTGCGCCTGGAAATGCACTAGATTTAGAAATGTAAATGATATAGATTCTAAATATTAAGCAATGAGCAGAAGACATACCTGATTCACCAAGATCATGAGTAGTGACTTGTTCTGCCTCTTTGTCATGTATGCAGCTTCTTCTAGACAGATTGTTGCCGGTTTCTTCAGCAGCATCAAGAATTCTGTCAGAAGCCAATGCCAAATTCCTCAATCTCTTCCTGCTCTTCTGTGTTTGCTCTGCAGTCTGAGTTGAAGTGTCTGCGTTTGGTTCTTTGTCACATTGTTCTGCGGATTCTAGGATGGAAACAAATTTCAGTCCCAAATCCAAAATAATTTTCCTAAATTTTTTCTCTTTTGCATTGAGCTCATTTTCCTTTCCCTCCAACTCTCTCTCTTTAGATTCAATATCCTTTTCCCTACTCTCCAAATTTTCATGCTTTATATCAAGTTCATTGTCCTTTCTCTGTAAAATTTTCCCTTTTGAATCAAGCTCTAATTGCTTTCTGTCTGAATGTTGCTCAATAGCATCAAGCTCATTTTCCCTTGTCTTCAAACTTTTCTTTTTCACATCAAGTTCATGTTGCCTTCTATAAACATTTTTCTCTCTCAAATCAATCTCATTCTCCCTTATCTCCAGCTTCTTCTCTCTTGAATCAAGCTCATTCTCCCTCATCTCCAGCTTCTTCTCTTTTAAATTAAGCTCATTCCCCTCTATCTCCAACTTTCTCTCTCTTGAATCAAGCTCACTCTCCCTTATCTCCGACTTCTTTACTTCTAAATCAAGCACATTTTCTCTTCTCTCAATTTCAGCTCGAATCAACTGCAGCTTTTCTGAAAGACCGTCAAAAAGCTTCTCTTGTAAAGCAACATCCTTCAGCTTTTCATCAACAAAACCCCTCAGATTCCCAAGCTGCATTTGCTCCTCTTCTATCCTCTGCAAAAGCCCTTTCATCAAATTTTCCTTTTCATCCAACTCCTTAATCTTCTGCTCTATCCATAATCTCCTTGCGTCAAGTTTTGTAGTACTCTGGTTGACTGATTCTTGAAGCAAATTCAGTTTCTTCTCTCTTGACCCAAGCTCATTAAATCCCTCATCAAAACTGTTCCGCAATGGGGTTAAATGGCTATCAAATTCCTCCCATTCACCAAGAGCCAAGGACATCAAAGCTTGGACCCTGGTCTTCTTTTCTTCATTGAGCTCCATTACCTTAGATATCTTCTCCATAATACCCATCTCTGCGTAGTTCTTCTGTTGATCCTCAGTTGAACTTCCGTATTTCCAACAATTTGGAGACTGCAAAGTTATCATAGTATGTGAGTTTTTCTTTATAATGGTAAATAAGTGTTTCTTGCTAGTATAGACACACATTTTTTTGGTTGAAAGAGTAGTACCATAAGGTACCCACTTGGTAGAGAAAGACAATGCAGGTTTAAGCGATATTTTTTTCTGGAGAAACACCTTTTAGAAGCAAATAGCAGAAGTTCTCGTTGCATAGTAATTGTAGATACTGTGTACAAAACTAAAGTGTATAATGTATTACAATATACAGGTGTATTACATTTTTGAGATAAATTTAGTGATACTTGCGGACAACAAAATTGTTAGTATTTTTGGATAATTGTACATATGTTTCTGTTTTACTTGTGTGATTTAGTAGTGAATAAACCTGTTGGGAAACTTATTTTTTTCCTCCTGTATTAAGATGAATTAAACTATACACAGGATGCATTCTTTTTTCTTTTTGTTCTGATATTTTAAAAGTTGCTTTGCACACATAATGGTATAGCTAATGAGCAGAAGACATTGTAAGAGTAATAGCTTAACAGCATGATCATCTAAAATAAACCATAAAAAAAAAACAACTTGGAAACCGGATATTACATTAGAAAGAGACTATACATTTTACTCAAAAAATAAACAATGGAAAAGGAAGCAAAAAGCAACAAATAAGTTCCAAAACATAGAACAGAGTAGGACCTGTTTTTTGTAAGTAAGAACTAACAGCAGTTTATAGCAATGCCTGCAGATAATCCCAAAATTCGGTCAATATCTATGAAGAAATATAATGGATGGAAACAGTAATATGAAGAAGTGGTAGGAGGAAAATTTTCTTACCAGAGAAAGCAGCATGACAGAAACAAACCTAAGGTATTTTTTCTAATAAAAGCAATGGATAAAACAAAACTGCACTTCTGAGCATAAAGGATACAGAATGAAGAAAAAAGTAAGCAAAAAAATGGACGAAGAAACTTACCAGGAAAGCCAGAACAGCAGGATCAGAATCTGAATTTGGAAAAACGAAAGACATGCAAAACAGGACAAGAAAGCAGAGGAGGCTTTTTCCCAAAAGAGAAAAAAATTTGAAAAAAAAAAAACTATGTTCAGAATTATACATTACCAGAAAAGGGTTACGTCTACGGTGGAAAGTTCACTTTCTGCCCACAGTAGGCAGAAGCAATGCAAGGAGGCCAACTGTGCTCTGTGGGGACGCACAAAGAAATAATGTACCGGACACTGGAGAAAGCGTTGTGCTTGGATGAAATAATGCAATACATTTTAAAATTATAATAAAAGCCCTCTTAAAAATTTATTCATCATCTAATGCCCAATTTCCACCGTAGACGTAATCGTATTTTTCCAGGTCGTCATGTTTTGCAACATCATCGGGTTCTGCTTGTTTAAGCAAGTCTTGTCTATCTGTGTACTAGCGTCCGTGAAATTGCTACCGAAACCGGGTGGAAGTCTTGTCTGTCTTTAAATTCTCATTAGTCTCCCAGATTTTGGATATATGAAAAATTTTGGCTGTAGGCTCTTTTTTTTGTTTTTTTTTTTTGGGATTTGTTAAAGAAGGACATTCCAATGTATTCTTTTTAAGAAAACTCGCTGACCCGAACTTGACCCGCTAAACCGAAAAGAGTCAGGATACTTGACCCGAACCCAAAAAATTTCAGGTTGGAGGGTTGAACCGAAATTACTCGAAATTTAATTTTAATTTATTAATTTATCACTGTAATTTTTAATAAAACCAATTTTGCACAAAACTAATTACATAATCAAGTAATAAAAATTTAAATAAATAATCCCAAACCAAATCTAAAATAAATAAAACACCGTAAAAGTGTATTATCACAAACCAAATATAAAATAAATTAAAACAGTATAAAAGTAAAAAATAATATAATACATTATTTGTCCAAATATAATAATTTTAACTTCACACAAGTTAAATAAATTCATTTAAGATTAAGTGATTAATGCCTTTGGAAAAAAAAAAGAATAACTTAGTTTAGTTAGATAAAATAATTTTTAATTCGTAAACGGGTTATCGGGTCACCAACGGATTGACTCGTATTCGACTTCTTTTTGGGTTCATCGGGTTCGACCCGGTTCTGATCCAAACCTGCGAAACCTCAACCTAAACCTATTAATTTCGTATAAGACTCGTATTGTGTTTTCAAATCATGTCGGAAATTGTCACCCCTAAGTGGATTCAAGGAAGTCAATGGGAAATTTGGAGAGGGCTGAACGAATCAACACCGAACCAGACGGATGCCTTTATACTCACTAGTGAAATTATAATTAGCATTATGCTTCTATAATTAGCAATATTAAATTGGACACCAAAAACTCTCTAATTATAATTGACATTGTACTCCTATAATTATGATTGTACATGATATATGACAATCACAGTTCATTTCATAGCTTTGAAATCGGAATTGATATTGCAGATGAGTAATCACAAATATAATTGAAAATTTTGTTTTAAAAACAAAACTAAATTTGTTGGTGCCTAATTATAAACATAATTGACATAGAGGACTTGAATATATGTTTGAGGGAGAACATAAATTGTTCTTTTCAATATGAGCAAAAATTGTAATTGACATAGTGAACTTGAAATCGAAAGAGAGATTGGATATGTTCAATACATGTGTTAAGATAAGATGTTGTCACTCAATCAGAAGTTGAGATTAAAATCGATGATAATTAACGAATATAAGTTTAATTTTGTTTGTAATAAAGATCAAACAATTGTTATAGTCTTAATTAATTTGGAATTGAACAACTGCTATTGCAAAGTGTAAATTACACTCCAGATTGATTTTCAATACTGGCTTAAAAGTCATTATGTCAACTATATAATTATGTTTGTGAATCAAATTCACTATGTTAATTATGATTGTGATTAATTATCCACAACCACAAATTTTGATTTTTTTCAAATAATGTGTTAATTATGTTTACGATTACTCACCTAAAATTTTGGGTCAATTATGTATATATTCACTCATTTGCATCAACTAACAATTTAGTTTAAATCAACATAATTCTTTCTTTAAATAAACATTTACCGCTTAATAATCTTGATTTATGATCATATGTATGGTTTATATATATAATTTCGGTTCTTTTTTTTTAAACAAATTCGATCCTATTATTTCTACTCTTCCCACTATTTTTTACTTCTCTTCGCGCCAATTTATAATCAACGATCTACTCCCGTATATTCCAAAATGGGGGACGCCCACAACTTGTTTTGGGGGTCATAAAACATGCCCACAACTTGTCTGGGGTGCATGTTTATTCACAATAATACAGTCCATATACTAAAGTGGGTCCCATGTTTACAACTCCTTTCACCCGGTTTCGGTAGCTATTTCACGGACGCTGTCCTTTGCCGGGCCCATTCTCATGTGCTATCCTCATTCCTTTTGTTCTGCCTACTATACAAAGACGACTCAGCTTTCCACCGCAGAAGCAACCATCTTCTCTGGCTTATCTTGCTTTTCTGGGGTTGCTTCTATGGTGGAAAGTAGGTTGACCTACCCACCGTGGGCAGAAAGAGTGCTAGAAGGACAGCTCAGCACAAGCATCTCTATCCATGTTTTTGGGGCCAGTTGAGAGAAGGTGACCGGCAAGCCTATTATCATCTGGAGGAGCTAAGAGCAAATTAGTGAAACTATAGATGCTATACTGGAATAACAATAAGAGCCAAGTTTGTCCTTTGTGAATTTGTTATCATCAGAGGCGGAGGAAACAGAAGGTGGAATAAAAAATTTTCACATTAAATTAAATTGTTTTTTTAAACTAAGCAACTAATTTTTATTTACATTGTAATTGTTTTTTTACATAATTGGGTTTCACCTTTTTACTTTATCATCAATTGCATTTTTTGCTTGCTTGTTTCAATGGATTTGCTATCATTAGATAATCCTATCACAACAAAATCTTTTAATTCAACACTTACTTTTAAGTGTAAATTTTGATTTTTACTATGATTTGATTATCCTTATCATTAGATCATTTTAATATTTAAAAATTCTCAAATTTTGACACTAATTTACTGGTCAAATTTGTGATTTATAGTTTGTCATATCCAGTATAACTAGTTGCAGAGTTAGAATTTAAATTCACATAACCATCTAGTTATTTCAATAGTTCAAACGTTCAATCTTTGAAACTTTTGTATTATGTGATTTATATTTATGATTATTTTATCTACAATCTCAATTCTAGTTTCTTGGTGTATTATGTTAATTATATTTATGATTACTCATCTACAAATTTGATATCGATTTGAAAGTCACCATGTTACACATAAGATTACTTATCTAATTTCTAAATTAAAATTAAAATCTACCAGGTCAATTATGTCACGATTCTGATTTTTTGTAACACTATGTTAATTATGTTTCTAATTATTCATCTACAATTTTGATTCCAATTAAAAAATCACTATCTATGAGGACTCAGTTAGAGGGATCGCTATTAGTATAAACTTTTTAATATCATTTCTAAACTTTCAATTTTATCCTTAGGGAAAAACTTTTAATTTTTGCTCTAATTGCTTAATCACATTTTGCCAATATAACTACCCTAAGTATTGTAATTACCAAATTACTATAACCTTGTGAACCAAAATTCTTCAATGAATTATTATTAAAAATAAAATTTTTATAAAATTAATTCCTTTTAATTATTTATGTATATAATTACTCATCTATGCGAACTAACAATTAAATTTAATCCTTAAGATTGGAGTACACATAAATACATTTATGGGCTTTTAACTTGCCAAAATTGTCCTTCAAATTTTGTCCTTCGCCAATTTGGCCTGGGAGCTACTCCCCAGCTGATGCCAAATTTTGGGTGCAAATAAGTGCCCATAAATTGTTGAGGGGCTTGTTTTTTATTTCTCGTTGAAATAGAAGGGGACTACATAATCAATCGCTTCTACCCCATGTCCAGTAGTTCATTTAATAGCTAACTCTTGCCCAGCCCGCAATGATGTCTTGGCCAAATTTCGTTTGCTCTTCCCACCATGCACAGATAGTCAGCTTTCCACCATGGACGGAACCTATCCTTGCTGGTTTACCAGCGAAAAAGATAGAAAAAGACACAGAAATGATAGGAAGTACACTTTTCAAAGATTTTCCAATCACCAAACATTTCGAGAGAAATTGCTCAAAACATCTTCCACATTTTGACAAATGAATATTTTCATCATTCACTTTTTAAATGTTAATTTTACGTCACTTACAAATTTAAATTAATAAAATTTGATTCCATCTAAGTTTTCGACCACTTTTAATTTGAAATCACCATATAACCTACATGTAATTATGTTTTATGTATAAAAAGGTCATATTCTAATTTTTTGGTGGCAAAAAATAGATGTGAATTAAGTTTAATCCTACTTTTTAAAAGAAGAAATGAATATGGTACTGGTCAGATCCTATTTTTTGGGGTAAAAATAAATGTCGAATAGATCATTTGTTTAACAACAAATAGAATCTAAACTTTTTACCTTTAAAAATTGACCATGTATGGGTCATGTGATAGATTCAAAGTAAAAGTGATCGAAAATTTAAATTATGATCAAAATTTATAAAATTGATTTTGTAAGAAATGTAAGGTTATTATTTTAAAAGTGAAGGACGAAAAAATTCATTTACGAAATGTGACATTGTGAACAATTTTCCCATTTATTAGGAAAATGGGAATTTCGGAGAATACAAAGACAAGACAAATTTTACATGAAATTGGTCAAATAAAAGGTTCTCATTTGTTTACCTTTTTTTTTAACATTCTAAAAAAGGCAAAATTTGCAATTGTACAATTTGTACTAATACCCTGAGATTGGAGATACACAAAAAGGAAATAAATTTTGTCGCTTCTCAATTTTACTCTACTCAATTTTTTTCTCTTTAAATCTAAGCATGTGATTTGTCTCGAGGACATACAGAATTCGATAAACATAATAGTTTCTTATTTGGGTAAAAATTTGGTCATGATTGTTCGTTGATGTGGGATGAGACCGTATACGGTTGTAAGCGTAATTCCAGTATTTGATTAGCACCTCAGACGAAGTTGCCAATAACAGTCAATAGGGCTGGGCCATCCAAATATCCGACCCGTTTTACTCCATAAAAAATCCAATAAACCTAACCTATCAGTATGTATTTTTTAAGAACTATTACTTGTTCATATTTAGTTTTAATGTTGTAATTCTGTGAATATTAAACAACTTTATAATCATAGTAATTATATTAAGAAAATTGAGGAGTAATAAGTAAGTTTGAACTAAACTCAAACAAGGCTTAAAACTCGAATATTTTATGAGTTGAACATGATCTTCACATTTTTTGAACCCAAAACTCATGATTTAAACCCCGAAAGTGTTACAAATTAAATGAACTAAGCCCAAACTTATGAACGATAAGGTCCAATTGACAGGTCTAGCGACCAATGTGGCTTGATCTAAATTTTCTTTGAATGGACATGTTTTCCTAAGCACCATGTGTTTGAAAATTTTTTTGAACACAGACGAATCTACCAAAAAAATTGGTACTATAGTAATTTTTATAAAATCATCCAAACACTTCTTGAATTTTTTAATCAAAAATAAATTTTGACGGACAAAATTCAGTTAGTAGCCCGATCAATCATCGAAATTTAAGTCATATAAGGATTTGTACTATTCAAATAGTACAAGAAAATCATCTAATCATTTCTTGAATTTTTTTAAAATAGAATTTAATTGACAAAATTAAGTCACAATACCAATAGTCAATCAATCATCAAAGGGTTTGCCTAACGGATGTTCGTTGTAGGGGTGAGCAAACGGCATATTCGGTAATTCGGGTATATGAATTTGGTAAATTCGGTTATTAGACTTATAGAAATTTAAACCATTTTCAAATTCAAATTGGAGATACCCGAATTCATTTCAATTCCGAGTTTGAATTTGGAAACGGTAACCGAATTCATTAAAAGAACATTATAGTGAAAGTATGTTATTGTGTAGTTGTATACACAATATCACTTATTTACTTATAAATTACAAAGTATGTAATACATTATACTTACATTTTTTCGTATTTCTTATATAGCTTTTTTGGAAAAATATGCAAATCACTTAATTTGCTTTTAATAGTGAAAGCCAATATACTAATACATTAATTTGCAATTCATATGCATTCACTTAGACTGCTTAGTTGTTTTGCCTATGTTTAAAGCCTTAAGATTAGTGAATAGAGAATATGAATTTTTATGTTAAATATGTAATGTAATTTTAGAGTACACTAATATTTGCAAGTTACAAGTTACACATTCAAATATCAATAATTCAAACATGAATGATATACCAAATTACCAATATCTAAATTCTAATTATTAATTATATTTATTGTTTAATATTTAGTATTATACCTCTACTTATTAATTATTATCTAATTCTAGTCATGTATAAAATAATAAGTATTATAATTATGTTATGTATTGTTATATATTTGTATTATTATAGTCATATAACAATTAACAAATACTAAAATAGTATATTGTACATCATTATTTATTATTATTATCATAAGTACATGATAATACCATATGCTAACTATTATTAATAGCATTTACCTATATAATATAATAATATATTAGTAGTATATACTAATACTAAATAGCATTTATCTATATATTATATAATTTTATAAACTAATTTGGTATTCGAATGCGGTAATACGGTACTCTATTTCATTTTACCGAATTTGAATTTGAAATCGATTATTACCAAATTCATAATCTCATTACCTATTTCATACCATATTAGAATTCGGTAAATACTGTTTTTGTACCAAATACCCGATTTCAAATTACTAAATTGAATTTGAATTCGGATATGAATTTGATATGTACCAAATTTGCTCACCCCTAGTTCGTTAGGCATTCATAAAAATATACTTTAGATTTTTGAAAGATAAAATTAATTAAGAAAAATGTATAAATGTAAGGGAGGGTAATAACTATTCATGTGTACATATACATAGTAGGCTATGTGGAATTTATGTGTGTTAACAAATAGCCAATGAGCACCGGTTAGAAAAACCCATCATCAAAATCGTACCATTAATGTAATTATAGAGATATAATTATATGTTCATCAACATGGTAAGATTAGGTTGTGCAGATAAGATTAGCCTGCAACCCAAACGTGCTGATCTCTCAATTGACTGAATCTAGGTTTTTTTGGACCAATCCGGGTCTATTAATTTGGTTGAATATAAACTTTTTTTTTCTTTGTCTTCCCAAATTTAATGATCAGGCATAGGCCACATTGTGGCCTAACATGGTTCTTTTTTTTTAATATTATTTTGTGTAAATGAAAGAGTTTGAACTCGAAATCTCTCACTTACCTTTCCTTTCTACGAGTTACTCAATCCATCTCTGCTCCCCCTCCCCCCACATTAACCGTAATCTGTAGCAATAGCCCAAAACCAAACCCCAATTAACCCTTGCAATTGCATGTGGCAATTCTATAGGCCGTTAATCCGATAACAATTTTGAAGCTAATATATGGTCTTTTACATGGACCATTTATAGTGCACATAATTTACATCAAAATTACCACAGGTCCATCAGAGATAGTGCGACAGGAAATTGGGGACTCTTTGTATGGCTACCATCCCAATAGAGCCTAGGGAGGGGTATTGCCACATGAACGACCAATTATGTCTATGTAGCTACAAAAGCAAAAGCATGCATTCAAATTCCAATTCTGTTGGATTTGCATTGTGTGCAATTGCATAAGATGTAAAAATTTCCAGTGGTAACTTTCATTGTTCAAATTCACAGATCTCAACTCTCATTGTTAAGAAAAGGGAGACAATTACTGAAAATTAAACAAGAAGTTTAATTGGAAAGGAAAGAA